>NW_020798220.1:0-66540 GCF_002237265.1 Aspergillus thermomutatus | reverse complement strand
AAGGGTTGCGGGAGGGGGGGGGGGAAGGCCGGGGGGAGGGGGATGTCACCGACGGGGAGGCGCGTGTGGTGGAGGGGGGCGGTGAGGGGGGCTGGGAGGGGTGGTGGGTTGTGGGTGGAGTGGGGGATGATGGGGGTTAGGGTGGGGTGTTCGGGTTCGCCGTCCGGGACGTCGAGGTCCTCGCGGGCCATGGGGGCGGCCTTGGGTTGGGGGTCCGGTTTTGCCGGGCCTGCGCCGTGATCGACGTGCGCGACCTTTTGGTATCGCTGGCTGAAGTGGGTGAGGACGACGGTGCGGGCTTGCATCATGCGGCCGACTTCGAGGGCTTCCGAGGTGGTGGAGTGTTTCTTTGCGATGGCCGAGACGGCCATGTCGTCGTGGAAGGTGGCTTCGTGGATGAGCACGGTCGAGTCGCGGCCGATGGTGGCGAAGTTCGAGGAGGGGCGGCAGTCGCCTGAGAAGGAGAGCTTGAAGCCGTCCGGGAAGACGAGGGAGACGGCCATGGCGCCACGACAGTGCGGGACCCTCGTTGTTAGGATATCGGCGAGTCCTGTGGCCTGACGCAGGAGCGGGGTCATCGGGGAGGAGTCGTCGTTGAAGTCGAGCGTGGACGTCTGAGGCCGGCTCCCGTCGACTTCACACCCTGGGTAGGAGCCGTCGTCACGGCAGTGACGGTAGGTGAATTTTGTCTTGATGCCTCCGTGGACGTAGGTGGGCTGGGCGGCCAGAGGCACTAGCTTTCCAAAACCGTAGTCCTCGACGCCTGCATACTCCTCGAGCCAGCCGATCATCATCTCCTCTGACACGACATACAGGCGTTTGTCTTTGAGGATCTTGCGCATGTCGGTCTCGATGCTGCCTGCTCGCGGTACGCCGTCCGGGTAGTTTGCACGGAACCAGGCCTTGATGACGGAAGCGGTGCCAAGATGATGATCAGCGTGGAGATGGCTGATCCAAATCAGCCGGAGGTTCTGCAGCACCTCTTGCAACTTCTTCGGTTCGTACATCCGCTTGAGCTGACCGATAGTGTTCTCGCCACAATCAAGTAGGTAGTAACCCACCCCAGGCACATTGACGAGAGTGCTGGAGACATTGCGGTATTTGGACGGCGCGGACGAGCCAGTTCCCAGAGTAACAATCTCTACGTTGGCCCCAGGTAGGTCTTTACGAAACTCGGCCAGTTTCTCTTGGAATTGGGGTTTCATGACCCGCCTACGGATTGCAGTCACCCGCTGCTCGATGGAGCGAGGGATCTTCTGCACAGTCTCGGCAGGGTTGAACAATGGCACGACCTCTGAGCGGTTAAGCTCGAACTTGGGTTCCATGTCGATAAGAAGGCCGGGTTTGATCGGTTCGAACGGCGAGTTGCGGATCATTTCCCTGGTTGTCTCTGATTCGCACGTAGGAGTACCTGGCTGTGGCAGGGTCTTGTTGTCATGAACTGGGACGGGATAATTCTCGCCGCGCAGCCGAGCCAGCCTGATGGAGGACCCTGCAACGCTACTCAGTGCCAAGTAGTTGGGACAGTAATCCGTGCTGGAGACGGTGTGTTTGCAGTGCGACATGCGAGCGACAAATTCGCGGAGGCGAGGATGGTCGCCAACACCCGGTCCTAGAATCCATAGGAAGGCCTCTAGTCCCGAGGTGACAGCGGCCGAGTTCCATTCCGGCCGATCAACCAAATCATCCACGTAGTCAGAGGTAGGCAAATCGATGATTGCCAACCCCTTCCCGAGCCGTGGTGGACCCAGCACCATATCCGGGGTGACGGTCTTTCCGTCCTCAGACAGCACATTCTCTCCCCGAGTCAGGCGCGCAAAGTTCGGACCGGCGCGAACGTTCAGCTCTTTCGCCTTTTGCGGATCGAATTTGCCCCTGAGATCGTGGTTGCGCACGATATAGGAAACCGCCTCATCGCACCGTGTGGTGGGTGGGAGCTTCTCGACACTAGCTCCAGGCCAGGGTTGACGCACGAGCACCTTGATGTCAGGAAGAGGCTCCTCGCTTCCAGGAGCAGGACCCTTGTACGGCTCGAGGTCTTTGGTGATGGGGTTCCGGACGAACATGACTGCAGGCATTTTGACTTCTGCCAAGGGGGTCTCGACGAGAGCATCCATCCTCCAAGACGAATTGAACATGTCGGAGATGACCGATTGCCTCATGATCTGGTCCTGGGCGCGCTGGCTTAGAACAGGCTTGTCAGCGTCGCGCTCCTGGAACTCGTCCAAACTCCTCTTTCTCGGACTCTGAGGCCCGGATTGATGCGATGGCCTTCTCGACCGCCGTGACGGCGAGGGCCGAATGGGCATAGCCCACACCTTGATGTTCTTGTCCGACCAGGTCGGCTGCTCAAAGAGATCAGTGGCGTGTGCCTGAGGACCAGTCTTGGACAGACTCTCCGAGTCATACTCCCTCGTGAAAACCGGCATCCCCTTGCGAAAAACAAATCTCCGCGCAGTGGCTAGGGTGTGCGTCAGGTTCCGACCACCATGAATTGTCAAAGTGCCTCTGTCAGGCTGCCCGTCCTGCTGCTGCTGCTGCTGCTGCTGCGACTGATGTTTAACATGCTGGCCACCATGCCCCTTCGCCTCTTTCTCACGCGCAGTAAGCTCCAGCGCATTCGCGGCGCTCGCAAGCCCATCAGCCAGCGTGAGAATCACACCAATCAACCCGCCATTATTCGCCCATTCCGTCCGCCCCGTGAGAAAAATATCCGTCAGATAGGATAGTTTGACACCGCGCTCCGTACACGCCCGCTGGGTCCCCTCCGAGATCTGCCCAAAGAAATACCGTTTCTCCGGGAAATGTAGGACGACCGTCGTGCCCGGCGTATCGGCCGTCGGCGTCGTCAGCACCTGGTAGTAGAACTTCATTGGTTTATTTCCAACAGCGGGAGTAGGTAGAGAGTCGAAGCCGGAGCCCTTGCGCGAAGCGGGGTTGTATAAAATGTAGGTTTTCCCTCGTCCGAAGTCGAGTTTGGGCGCTCTGAGAAGAAAGGCGTCAGGATTGATCTCGCGGTGAAGCTCGCGTATCGGAAGAGCCTTGTGTGGACGATAGAGGTACTGCTGCGAGACGGACGATTTAGGAGGCCGAGATGTACCTTCGTAGACCCGACGATGCTTCTTGAAGTATGACGCAGCTCTGGAGAAGCAAGAAGAGCCTGCTGGAGAAGGAGCCCCGCGAAAGGCTTCAGTGAACAGCCTCCCGGAAAAAAGAAGGGAAGCCAATGTGGCTGCTGAAAAGCTTTCACCGAAGGAACCGATGGTACTGCGCAATCATTGCAGAATTCAAGAATGAGTGAATAGAGAGCTATCTGGATCTGAATCCGAAATTGAGGGACTCCTTCCTGCGTGAGTGACTCTGTTTGTGAGTCAGTCAGTCAGGTAACTTAATCGGAGCTGCTGAAGTCATCCAGAATAGTTTTAGTTTTGCCTCCGCCTGCAGAATCTTGGCGTTGTCTGCGGCAGAGGCATAGAATAGATACATCTATTAAATGAAATGCTACAGATCGACAAATTCTAAACAATCAGTTCTTGCATTGGATAAATCTTTTGAGTAGCTCAGCATATTCTGACTTTTGATCTTATTCGACTAAACCTAATAGTGGTTTCTAATCGCCAATCCACCAGGTGTCCGGTTTCCTATTCCCTTCCTAAACAAGAGCTAGACCTGTCCCTGAATACACCGAAAGACTCCCAAGAACCCAGAATACGATAGAGGTGAATAGAGAGAAGACGAAGTGAAAGCAGGCGCAGATATACAGTCAAATGCCATGAACAAAAGAAAGAGGGGATGTATGTATCCTCACAGAGATTGATGCTCACAGGCTCGAATCAGAACAAATATCAAGAAAGAAATTTACAAATCCTACAGGTATCACATATGCTCAGCCGCGCAGCGTGGGGGAATCATGAAAGATGGGAGGTCATCATAGAGACGCGTTGGAAAGCTGCCTCCATGCTGTTGCACAGAACGACAAAGCGGTCCGCAGTGGCCTTGGACTCATTCTCGACGACCAACTCAAATGCAGGGGTCGACTTTTCGGATTGAATGGTGCTAGTAAAGTCCACAGGGAAGTCTGACGACGAGTCTGTGGCGGGAGAGTCGGCGAAGAGGGCGAAAGCAGGGTCGGACTCGTCGATCTGAATATCTGGGTTCTCGACACCGACAGGAGAATCACTCGTCTGCTCCTGTGTGATTGGCGGCCGCTCGATCATAGGGATTTCATCCTTTGAAGAAGATACTTCCGGCAGACATGTTCCGAACAAGGTCGAACTCTTTCCAGAGAGCATCTCGGCGTGGAGGGCGGGACCCTGGGGAACCTCCAGGACAGCAAAGATAGGAGTGTTGCCATAGCTCATGTCAATTCCGGTGTTCCAAGCCCCATTGTTCAAACTCATCGCAGAAACATCCATCGTTTGATTAGGAACCATGACCATGCCAACCTGAGGGTTCTGAGCAATTGGGAGACTGTGACTAGGAGTGGCTTCTTTGGGAATGCTAGTTTGCATGGGCGGCTGCCCCATGGGTGGTGGTTGAGGCTGAGTTTGTATCTGTTGTTGTTGCTGCTGCTGCTGCTGCTGCTGCTGCTGCTGGGGTTGAGGGACCTGGGGTTGGGATTGAGGCAGATTGGGGGCGGGGATGCCATTGACGCTCATCTCGTCCAGGAAGTGAGAGAAGTGAGGGGAGGAGAGAAGCATGCGAGCAAGGTCAGTGAGACGAGCATTTTCCTCGTACAGAACGCGATTCTGAAGACGTAATTCGTGTGCTTCATTGGTTCGTGCAGCGACTTCTGACTCCAGTTGGCCGATATATTCTAGTTCATGTTAGTATTGCGGATATGGACCCCGTTCAAGAATTAAAAGCATACCCTTTCTGCGCGATCGGAAGGCGCGGGCTGAAACCTTGTTGCGCAGCTGCCGACGTTCCTTGCTACTGAGTTTCTTTCCTTCTTCACTGGCAAGTAACCTTTCATCTTCATCCATATCCTGCTCATCCTTCTTCATCTTTGCCATTTGAGGCAAGGTCGAAGAGGGCGATGGGGTGTCCTCGATAGCGACCATAGCGTTCTGTCTCATCTGCTGCAAAAGGCGCGTAATACGTTCCTCCACGACAGGATTCGTGGCGCGAGGGGGCTGGCTCTGCTGCTGCTGGTGGAATTGCTGTTGCTGTTGCTGTTGCTGCTGGCGAAGCATCTCATGTTGTTTCTGTTGTTGTTGAGCCGCCTTTGCCATGGCCGCTTGTTGTTGGTGCATTCCCGGATACATGCGGCCGACCTGAGTGGAAGGCCCGGCAGGAACGACTTCGTGCCCTCCAAGAGCATTGGGATCGATGAATTGATTCTTGTTGACATTCGGTGAGAGATAGTAAGAAACCGCACCCATGCCGTCAGACTCCAGGTCCATTTCAGATGGGTGACGAGAGGACATGTTGTTGAAATCGAACGAAGTGTCTTCCCGCTTCATGTGGCTGCTAGCGAACATGTCGCCATTCATCTGGTAAGCAGGGCTCGCGTTACCGAAACTCACGCTGGCCATCTGATTGAAGTTCATTGCGTGGGCTAGAGCTCCTGGTGGCAGGCCAGTCTGCTGCTTGTGTTCGTCATATTGGTGGCTCGGCCCTTGGAAAGCCATGGGTGAGTGACCGTTGGCAGCGAATGTCGCACTGCGAACATCGCCGGCGCTGAAATCTGAGCTGGGGAGAGAAGGCTGGCTTGCGAGGGTAGCTTTTGGTCGGGCAGGTTCTGCTGATGCGTAGGTGAGTTGATCGAGGTTGATGAAGCTGTCCATGTCCTGTTCATACACGGTCGGCATGGGCGATGTTGATGATGACATGACGGTAGGTGGTTCTGCCAGAGTCGCCATTCTGTTGCTGGACTGCGAGTACTCTCGATATCGAACGAATGAAGCGTCAGGCCGATCAACGATAGGCAATTGATAGTTTGATAGGGCGTCTGAATATATGTAGATAGCGAACGACGGTGGAAAGGCGTGATAGAGATTTCAAGGATATACGTATACAAGAGGTTCTAGAAGGATATCGTTTTGAGGAAAGAATGGATAGGGAAATGAAGTCGAGGAGATGAACCAAAGAATTGAGATCAATGGAAGGGGTAGAAAGATGATGGGATAGGGATACCTCTCTGAGGCAGTCGAAATTGTGGTTAACGGTAGGATGGGTCAAGAAAAACGTTTGCTGGAGATCGACAGGTGGGAAAGTTGATGGAGGATGATGGAAATGAGGAATCAGACAGAGACGTGAATCAGAACAACAACAGGAGGGAGTTACGGAGTAGTAGATACCACCACCATAGTAGTCTGTCGATTGTCGAACTAGGAGTACGGAGGAGAACCAGGAGGCCTGAGAAGTGGGAACATTGTCCTCTCCAGGAATAGAAATCAGGTTAGACCGGCTTGCGCGTCCTCCGCTGACTCAGCCCCGAGAAGCGGAGCCCTTCTTGCGCTGTGGCTGTTGATTGGCGGAGGAGGCTGGTCGATAGGGCTAACAATGCTGCACCCTAAGGAGGGGATCCACCCCTCCCTAAGGCAGGTAAGGTAGGTACCAGTCCCGTATTGTTATTTACTGTCTCTGATACGGCAAGTCTCTTGGACAATCAAGGAGATCTTCGACCGAAATCTGGCAGTTTGTTTACTTTCTAGTCGATCATCAAGATCATACCTACCTATCAACAAGAAATATGCAGCCAGTTGACAGCTATGCATGTCATGTTAAGCTTGTCATATTTCATCCTCAGGTAGGAATACCGGAACTATTCCCACGAGATACTACTACCCCTGATATCTGTCCTCGTCTGGTGTTTTGTCTTTTAACGCTTTGCTGTTTCAAGTCTGTTTGTCCGATTTTCATCCCTTTCTCACGGCACCAGGCATTGACTTGATTGGTTGCTCTCCCCCGGAACATGCTCCGTTCAAGCCCTAAGTCCGTCTTTGAGCATGAAATGACGTTGGTGGCTCTCAATCGGCCAATGAGACATGAACTTTGCTCTCAATTAAAGAGAACTGTATCCTGTGGAAATTGGAATGAATAAATGTTGGAAGTCCACATATTTTCCATGGTGGAGGAGTCTGTTATGTTGCTGAGACATGAAACTCGATTTCAAACTTCTGAGCTTCATCCAGGAATCTACCTAGGAGCCATCTAGGACATAGATATTTGCTATCCCTTGTAAGGAGTGGTTGCATTCCACTCTTTAGCTACAAAACAACAAACAACGGAAGGACAAGAGATAAAACTTCCTATCTGACCAACTGACGATCAAAAACATCGGAAAGGACACTGCAGATGAAAGTCCTTTGCTAATTGCAATCTTTACCAACGGTCATCTTCCGACATCTAGACCGAGCTGTCCAATGACCAGACCGACTTGCTCGTGGAGATCACCATCCCTAAGTTGCCTTCTTTTGGACATCCAGCGTTGTTCTAGAAGGCTTCAAGACCTCTTTGGCTAATTCTCGGCTTCCACAATCCCCAGGTCTCCCCTTTCTGGTTATGGTGGATCGTCGTGCAATCTGAGGCAAAGCTTGGCACGGCTAGAGAGGTTCAAGATTTTTAGCAACTACGGAGTCGATAACGAGTAGTTAACTCGGCCAAATGGAGAATCATCGGCAGTGAAACTTGACTACGTACAAGCCTCTGCCAAAGTTTAAAACAGTAAAATTGTCTGCCGAGTCCCGTCCAAATGCTCAAATTGACGCTGGGTCTATTTCGACTGGGATGGCTCGCCCTGTTATTGGCAGCTCAGCCACTAGTTCAGCTTAATCGACTGCGACAACTGTAAACGGCAAACGGGCCAGATTACCGAATCTAGTATCGGTGTTAAGAGTCCTCCTGCAGACGCCACAGCCAGGCTGCAAAATATCTTCAAGCACAATTGGCTTTGTTCAGTCTTTTTGAGGCGCAGTACAAGCACAATCTGTTATTTTCGCATATACTAGCCACCTGGACAGTAGATCATAAAGAATTTCTATGCAATGTGCCAGTCTAGCCTGATTGCGTCTACCGATCTACACGTTGTGCACTTAATCCCGAGCTCACCTTCCTGCTGAGCTCGGCAAGAATCCGCTCCTCTTACCATGGGCCAGCGAGCGACATGCCCGTCTGGGTATCTAAATCATGAAACTTGTAGGGGATAGGATATCTATCGGATTTGATCAAGTCCGTCCACTCACGTGCGGTGTCTATTCCGTCCAGTCTAGACCTTCGACTCTATCGTTTCAACGGAGGCTCCTGGGCGTCTAGATTTGAGAATCGTGGATTGTGAATCGTGGAAAATGCCTTGTAAGGCTGCTTTCTCTCCATGCTCGGTTTTCATCATCTGATATGTAGTTATCTATGGTTTGATCGAGAACGATCCACAAGTCTGATCTGATACTGACCATACCTCTGTGGGTTTCATTGCGAAGCACTCTCTGACCACGACCCAGGCCAGACCAGGCCCTTGGTTTGATATTCTCCGTGCAGTCATCGTTTGAGCAAGCTTGACCATCTCAATACTCCAGGGCCCAACTGCGCAGTGAGAATTCTACAGTCACAAGGGTGTTGATCATCTAGTCAATGGGCTGGCTTCATTCATTCTAAAGGCACCAAAAGCAGGGACTCTGATGTCTACGGAGTACTTGATGTCAAGCTGACAAGACCATTCTATATTGCCCACATGAACCGGATCTCGATATTCAATTCAATTCTCATTTCATAATGTCATGTTCAGCATCCTCGAGCATACACATCTTCATATACATATAAACTTTTACTCATCTTGTTACACAGTCGCAGCTTACTCGAGTTGACCATCGTCAGACATAAAGAATCATTACTCCTGAGGATGAGCGAGCTGGTCGCTGGTGAAATGGTACGATCCGCTTGGCTTTGGATTCATCTCCGAGGCACTATAGCTGCCAGGCTGATTGCCCCATTGGGCATCGTTACTGGGGGCCTGATCGTCGGCAACAAATCCCTAATATCTCAGTAACCGGAAACTTTGCTACCAGCGTCGGCTAAGGGCACTGGACGCGCACCTGCTGAGTGGGATCCATGCTCTGATAAGTACTCTGCTGGCTCTGCTGGCCTGCTTGCGACTGTGACTGTGACTGGAACTCGGGCTCGCGGGCAAACCCTTCCGCCTTGTCTTGGGATGAGTTGGCGCTGCTTCTGAGGTTGTAGTTGGAAGTCATTATGACAATTCTGGAGATTTGAGGGTACAGTTGACTGCTGATGCGGGTTGACTTTGACTTTACAGATGGTTGGTTTGGAACTCATTGCCCTTATATGCGGCTGGTTCAGAAGTGTGGTTGATATGAGGTCATGATTGCGTCTAGACACAGCAGATCAGATGATGGTTTCCATGTTGCTTTATGCTGATTGAACATTGCCATAGTGGCCTGACCGATTATTATATCTAGTTTATCTTAAAGAATGATTGTGCTGAGGATTAGATGTGGAGGTTGTCGCCTAGGATTTGAGGCATTAAAGCTTCATCATTGGCAAATTTATGCCATCTAGTGATAGCATGAGCACTCCTTGAGTAGTGTTATATGCCAGTAACTTTGATGATCATCACCCAGGTACCATCTATTTTGGATGAGCTATGCTGATCTACATTATCATATGTTATTGTACTACTCCTATATCTCACCCTAATGGCTCTTATACATGACTACACGATATTCTGTCCCTACCTCAACTACAATCATTTCTCCCTCCTGATCACAATTACTCACATGAACTAATCCATCCCACTAACATATATCAGCTTAACCCACAGGGTTCACTATAATCATCAATGAGATCAAATTCCTCAGGCAGACCTGATCGCCACTATACCCCTTTCGGACCCCGCTCTCAGTCCTCAGCAGCCTGCATGCTATTCGCAGTTCCATCATGAGTCAATGCGATGTGGGCAGTCATCATATAAATCTTCTACGAGAAGTGACTATTGGTTGAGCTCTGTGGCCGAGGTCGTGGCGACTCTGGGTTTGTCTTGGCCTCTTCAATACTAATATGTGGCATCGCAGCGGGTGACATTGGCGTTAGCATTGACGGGGAGAGTACCAGAGTGCATATTCTAAGGATATACAAGAAGCATTGATCAGGTGAAGACTCTCTTCGCATATACTGCATGGAATAGCCTTTCATCGTGCACTGGCATCCAGCACATCATGACACCCTCCATCATAGCAACCTGCAAACAGACCCGGTTCCATCTATTGCATGATCAGCCTGCGCAGGAGGTCCGTATACACATCTCATCGCCAGGGACAAGCGCTAAACCCAACACCGCCAGATCGACGTAGAAGGCCTCACCATCGCTGTCACGTCCTCGTCGGCAGACTCGGCCGACGACCGGGACGCCGCAAAATCCAAAGCAAAGGGTAAATCAAGATCCAAAGCCGAGGCGCGGGAGCTCATCGTCGACGCTCACTTGCGTCTCAAGGCGGGCGTGCATTATGGCCTGATTGGGCGCAATGGGACGGGGAAGTCGAGTAAGCTGCTTGGGAGGGGAGTGAGTCGATTTGAGGAGCCATGCTGATGTGATGAAAGCACTGCTCCGCGCGATGGCCGACAAACTGGTCCCTGGGATTCCGCATCCGACGCGCATCGCGATCCTGCAGCAGACGGAGGCGGAAGATGAAGCGCGGAGCTTCGAGTGCGAGGGCAGTGCGCGGGGGGAGGACTGCGGCAGGCGGAATCTGCCCGTGTTGGAATATGTCATGGGCAGCGATCGTTTCCGGAATGATGTGGTGCGGAAGATGGATCGTAAGACGGCCTCTTCCTTTGAAGGGAAGGGTTCTAACGATGTGAAGTTCTGTCGAAGAGCTTCGAGACGGATGATCCGGTAGCACCTGTGCGGGCGATCCGGAGAGTCCGCCACGATGATGTTGAGAAGCAGCTGTTCCTTGCGCAGAAGAATGCCAGTCTCAAGAGCGGAGCGAGGGGGTTACAAGCTCGGAAGGACTTGAAGGCGGCCGAGGCGAGATATCAGGCTTCGAAGGAGCTGTGAGTTGTCCTCTGAGGGCTTGGGGAAGTCAACTCATTTGGTGATAGGGTTGATCAGCCTGACCAGCCTATTGATGCGGAGGCGCTCAAGACCGAGACACAGGCGGCGATGGATACTCTTCAGGAATTACAGGCTCAATTTGAAGTCGTGAGTGCCGTAAACTAGGGCTATGTTCGGATGATTGAAGAAATACTGAGCATGACAGATAAAACTGGTGGATATTGAGAAGCAAGCTCGCCAGATTCTCAAGGGACTGGGTTTTGACGAAGCCACGCTCAACAAACCCTTCCTGACTTTGTCTGGGGGCTGGCGCATGCGATGCGTGTTGGCCAGCGTTCTCATCCAGAACCCGGACATCATGATCCTAGACGAACCGACCAACTTCCTGGATCTACTTGGCGTCGTCTGGCTGGAGAATTACCTACAGCAGTTACGGGACTCGTCCCAGACGACCATCGTGCTAGTATCTCACGACCGAGACTTTGTCAATGCTGTCTGCGAGGAAATCGTCATCCTCCGCGACCAGAAACTGACATACTTTAAAGGAAACCTGGCCGCCTACGAGAAAGACTTTGAAGAGCAGAAACTCTACTGGGGCCGCATGAAGGAGGCACAAGAGCGCCAGATCGCGCACATGGAAGCGACGATTCGAGAAAACATCAAGCTGGGGAAGAAGACCAACGACGACAACAAGCTGCGCATGGCCAAGTCTCGGCAGAAGAAAGTCGACGACCGCATGGGCGTTCAGGTCAACGCCAATGGCGGCCGCTTTAAACTGAACAGGGATCTGGCGGGCTACCATCTAACCGCGCGAGCTGAAATTGAAGTACCAACGGACGAAAGAGGTGCCTCGATGATCCTGCCCGATGCCAGTGAACTGCGCTTCTCGGGTCCGTTGCTCTCGGCGGAAGGGGTGGTTTTCCGGTACACGCGGAATGCACCGCCTATACTGAATGGGATCGAGCTGGTGATGCACATGGGCGATCGGGTCGGAATCATGGGACTTAATGGTTTTGGAAAATCTACGCTCATCCGCCTGTTGACGGGAAATCTGCAGCCGACGCAGGGAAAGATATCCACCCACTCCAGGCTGAAGCTGGGATACTACGCGCAGCATTCAATCGAAGAGCTCCATGAGCAAGGTCGAGCCGATCCTGCTCTGACCGCATTAGGTTTTATGACCAAGGAGATCAATAGCGCGCTTAGCGAGGGTGAGATCCGGGGCTTGCTGTCGTCACTGGGTCTGCAGGGCAGAATAGTCTCAGACGTGCCTATTGCACGGTTATCAGGGGGTCAACTGGTAAGATTTCGCGTCTGGAGTATCGAGCTGCAGCTGTTAACATACTTTTCAGGTCCGTCTGGCCATTGCCAAGGTAATCTGGAACTCGCCTCATTTGCTGGTTCTCGATGAAATCACGACGCATCTGGATTTCCATACCGTCACGGCTCTTGCGACCGCACTGTCTTCGTTCAACGGTGCAATCCTCCTGGTATCTCACGATCGTTTCCTGGTCCGGTCCGTCATTGAAGGGAAACGAGACGGCGAGCATAATCTGGATGATGAGTTTGAGGGGGTAGACGAAGAAGTTGAGGAGCAGAGTCGAAGAAGGTCGGTCTATGTGATGAAAGGCGGGAAGCTCACCGAGCAGCCCAACGGGGTGGAGCAGTTTGAACAGAGTCTGGTGAAGAGGGTCAAGAAGATGCTTTCACAATAGACAGTCCTTTGAACCTTTCAGATTTGAAGGTCTGAATACTGGACGGTTAATAATGGTATATCTATCATCAGTAGAAACATCACTCTGCCAGAACGTGGGATGGCCTGAGGCCCACCTCAAGCTAGATCTGATTTGCACCCAAGGAGATTTATCGGGGGGTTGACAGACCAAATGACACCTCGGAATGCGACTTGAATCCACTGGCTTAAATATGTTTTGTTCAGACGAGGCCTTTGGATTCTTGAATACCCGTTTCCCCGATTCCCCGCCGTGGCGACCATACAGAGTTAGGATTAAGCTTGCCGTGGCTGGATGGCTTCGAATCTTATTGTACTGGAGACACCTCCACTGACCGCATAGCTCTCTTCCTCCTGCCATATTTGTTAGCTTCCTTGACGATCTTGCGAAATTAAATGTGGACAAAGTATACTTTCGCCAGAGTAGAAATGACGTGAGGACGAAAAAGATATAAGGAGCTCATTCCCTGGCGATGGTGCACTACATGTTCCGCGATCCTCAATCAGTGATCTTACCATCATGAAGCGATCATTATTGTCAGGTCTTTCTGCCCTTCAAGGTCTGAGTGTCTTGGCCAGTCCTCTGAGTGGGAGGACTTCAGGTGTAAGTACGATCCATACTGCTCACCCTTCTACTGCTGACGAAGTTGAAGACACCCGAAACATGCAGTGAACCGCCCGCCACCCTTGAACTGAGCAGCGGCCCATATGACAATTACTTTTATTCCGACTGTAATGTCGCCGCTCAAGTCGTTGTCACTAGTCCACTACCTGACAGCAATCTGAGCTTGATCGGGCCTCGGCTGATCGTAGCCTGGCCGGCGGGCGACAGCGGTATCTGTACCTACTTTGCTCCCGAGAATGGAGTCAACGGCACCCTTGGTATTTCGGTAGTCAACTCAACCGTGGGAAGCCCACTGTCGCTCAATTACACGGCTAAAGAGCCAAACCCAGGGGTCGGGGTGCAAGGCACACTCCGCTTCAACTCGTCGGCGGTCTTGACCGTCCCTATTCTAGGCAGTATTCGCACGATCCGCGATTTCGTCGAAGGTCCAAGTCTGCTGCAGCCTAATATTCAGGATGCTATCCAATTTACCAGCTCTCCTGACGGAAGCGTGATGCTCGAGCGTCTGTGGCTGGACAATGTCACCACGAGCGCGATTAGGTTCACTCCCGTGAACAGCACGTCCAAGGTCACCGTCTCCGGCAAGACGGTTAGCTTTGAGGCTGGTGACTACGTCTTTTCTGCGGAGATTGACTATCCGCAGCTGACCCAGCTGCCTCCGGCCGCGGTGCTAAACAATGTCTCTGCAGACCTTGTGACTAAAATGCCCGTTCAGACCACTGCGCTTTCGTTCCTCTCCTACTCGGAGAAACTTCTTGCTGGCGCATGGCGTTTTTTGACTTACTTTGGACGAGATCTGATGATAACCGCCTTGCTTATGGATCCCGTCATGAGCTACGGCAATGCCAGTGCCATGGAGGCGGTGCTGGGCTCAGTTTGTGAGCGCATTAACGGCACCGATGGCAGTGCTTGCCATGAAGAGACTATCGGGTAGGTGCAAGACTTGGATTGAGTATCTATAAACTAACGTCCCGGCTAGTGACTACGCGACTTGGCTGCATCTGCAGGAAAACGTCACCAGCACCGCGATGATTTGCGACTACAAGATGGTGAGTCTGCACGATTACTTGAAAAGAAAATGCTGACCCTGCACAGGTTGATACCGACTTTTACCTCGCGCCCCTCATGCAGAGCTATTTTCTGAACAACCCAGTCGGCCAAACCCGGTGGCAGGCCTTTTCTAGGTTTGTTTCCTTGTCCACAGTCTCCGATTACCCGGCTGACGCATGTAGCACCCCTGCTGGTGCCATCAATGCTGCGAACAAGAATCTCACTTGGGGCCAGTTGGCGCTTCGCAACGCCGAGAAGACCATGAGTCAGGCTGCATTGTTCGCACAGAATCCTTGCAAAGAGAACCTGGTTCATTTGAAGCCGGGTGAGATTGTCGGCGAATGGAGAGACAGCACATACGGTATGCCCTTTTCAATAAAACAAAGCACAGTCCCTCCTTCTAAGTCACTGCAGGAATTGGAGGCGGCCGAATCCCATACGACGTAAACACAGCCTTGATGCCTGCTGCCCTGCGCGCCATTGCAGCTTTGTCCCGGGCCGGCATCTATGCTGGCCGTCACAACTGGGCCGAGCAAGCAGACAAGTATGCCCAGATATGGGAAGATGAGACTCTCCATTTCTTCCAAGTAAGCCCTGCGCTACTGCCATTTCCATCCTTTGCCAACAAAGACTAACAGAAGTAGGTCACCATCCCCGCAGAAACAGCCAAACAACGTCTTACTTCGTACGTCCAAGCCGGCAACTTCCCCGGCCCCGCCGAAGCAGACACCATCGACTCCGACGTTGTCTTCCATGCCCTCGCCCTCGACGGCTACAATAACCTCTCCCAAGTCCAAGTCATGAACTCGGACGACTGCTTCCGCCACTTCCTTCTCAACACGACCAACCAGCCGCAGCTCACCTCCTTCATCAACCAAACCGCCACCAACATCCGGCGCACATTCCCCGCCGGCCTCAACAGCGGCGTCGGCATGCTCGTCGCCAACCCGGCCTTCGGCCCCGACGAAGTCTACGCCCGCAACTGGACAACAGGCGCCTACCACGGCACAGTCGTCTGGTCCTGGCAACTGGCGATGATGGCCAAGGGGCTAGAACGGCAACTCGGCCGCTGCAATGCGGAGCACCAGCACGCGCAGCCGGACTTTTGCGCCGATAAGCTCGTGTACAACAACGTCCGGGACGCGTATAATACCCTCTGGGACGGGATCGAGGCGAATAAGGATCTGTTGAGCGAGGAGGTCTGGTCGTTCGTCTACAGAGATGGTCAATTCACCGCCGCGCCGCTGGGGAATATTCCTCCACCTCCGGGTGTGGGCGCGCAGACTGGTAAGCCAAGTCCCCTCTCACCTCTGTACCAAGCTACTATGCTAATGATACCTGTTAGAATCGGACATCGTCCAATTATGGTCCTTGACGTTCCTGGCTGTGACCCGGAACCAGGCTTTTCGGTGATGGTTGCCCCGCTTGACAAAGCTTGGGCTGCTTTGCATGTCATAGCAGAGATATTGGAATTATTCGCACAAGGTGTCGAACGTGTATCATAGGACTTGATTATTGTGTTTGCTGGATGTGGCGTGAATAGTTAGAACGGTTGATTCTTCGCAAACGCAGATAATCTACCTAGAATTTATACTGCCGTGCTCAGGTACCATGTCTACATATGCGTTCTGGTGGTAGGTTAGTACGGTTACTCTCATTTTCACATCCTTTTTTCCGTGAAGCTTAGCGCACCGAGCCATGCATAATGGGCTATATGGGGGTCCGTTGAAAGATCCCACATAGCCGAAATCGATATAGACAAAGGTACAGCTGAATCGTCCCGATACGCTCAATTGAAAATCCGGCAGACAATCTCTCGCTACAGGTATTGATTTGTCTGTCCATGAAACAAGCACAGACGAGGACGAGATCAAGCACTACGCAATGAGGCTGACGGCAAACGTATGGATTCTCTGATTATGTCCGTACTATTTCATAGTAGTACATTCAACTTGAAATATTCCTGCAGCTACTAATCACACAGCGTAAAGTCCTCCAGACCCGTATCCGGAACTGTCTCCTCGGGAAGGCAGAGGTCGACGTGTTCGCCTTTGAGATTGGTGAAGACGGCCGCGTATGCTTTCTGCGAATCCTTAGTACAAGACCGATTATACCGAAAGGGGACATGGACATACCTCGGCGCAAGTGATGAACTCCTCGTAGATACCGTCGGCCTTCATCCTCTGGCGGACGAGATCGGTGACTCCGCCGAGGAGCGCATTCACCGTGGTTACCTTGCTGTCCCAGGTGAGGAGGGCCGCGACGCCCTTTCCATCGACACGGGTGGACTCGGTGCTACCGTAGGGGTCTAGAGGTCTTTATCAGTATTTGATCGGGAGATGGCAGTTGGAGATAGAACGTACTTTGCATCTTCTTGGCAATGGCCATGTTCCTCCACCAGGCGAGACCGACTCCCTTGTCGAAGAGGACTGTCGGGAACACGCTGTACGGAGTGATGACATCCAGCTCCTGCTGCGTGATAAAGGCGATGGAAGGGATGCCGGTGTTGGAGATGTACCCGGTCACGTCGCCGGTGGCGGGGTCAGTGATATTGTTGATGGAGGCGAACATGCCGGGGATTTTGGTGATTACCGAATTGCAGGTTCGGACTCGTTCGGCGTTCTTAAAGACACGTCTTTGATGTGTCAGTTCTCTCGCGACTTGAGAATGATTACTTGGACATACCGAATAATGTCGACATCGTAGTAGGGCATTTCTAGGACCTTCCATTGCTCGTGGCTTGAGAACCAGTAACCTGTCATCATGAGCGGGACTATCCTTTGCCAGCTTCGACGGGACGTACCCTTTTGCACAGTAATGGGGCCTACATGACCCATGTGGTAGTCAACGCTCTCCAGCTGGGGCTGCTTGACAGCCCAGAGCTGTTCCACGTCTGCACCGGACAGACCGCCGAAGAACTGAAGCCAGAAAGTAAACAGCTCACCCTCATAAGGATCGTTGAGCCGACCACTGCCTTCGCAGGAGTATCCCTGCTCAGGATGATCCACAGGCAGGGACTGATTCTTGATGGTCGTTACGGCGCACACTTGACCCTTTCCTTCATAGAAGATCTTGAGAAATTAGCCAAGGTGTTACACGACAGCAGGAAGTGCTTACCCTGGCTCCAGTGGTCTTGGTGTAATCCATCCACTTCTGCCACTCGCTGGCCAGTTTGGCATAAGATGACTTTCCAGTGTTTTCCAAGGCTTGAACAAAGGCATAAACAGCCCAGAGCAGCTCACTTTGAGAAGTTAGTTAACAAATACGACAGCCTTGGAGTCGAATATACCCATTGTCCAGTCCAGGAACGCGATTGTTCCAGTCCCACGTCGGTGTGAGGTCCTGGGCCGTGGAAGTGAACCAAGGAAGATAGCCTCCAAACCCAGGAAACGTTTCATTGAATCTTAAGTATGTCTGCAGCTTCTTTTCCATAATCGAGACAGCAAGATCTGGCGCTGCTGACGGATCCTGGGGCGAAAGAAAACGAGCGGCTTCCGGCGAACCAGCAACAGCATGCGCATAGAGCATCACTTGGAGCGACTGTTTCAAGAAGTTAGTATTAGCAAAGCAAGCCTATGACGATGACTGACCTCTTTACTTGCGGCGCTGAAAGGATGCTTGACTGTTCTCTCGCCAGTGGTAAAGTCGATGTTGGTCCCGTCGTAGGACATCCCGTTATCCGAGTTGTACGAGACATTGTTCTGGTGGAATTTGCCCTCCCAGTACAGCAGATCGTTGATGAAGTTGCTGGGATCCTTCAAGATTTCCCGCTGTGAGTATTGGCGAGCGAACCGGCAGGATGGTTCACTCTGTTTTTGAGGCAGAGCATCTGTCAAGGCAGCCCATGACAGAGAAAGATATGAAAGCTTGCTCACGCGCATACTGACGTTCAGATATCAGACTGTGGGATGGGTTGAGAATTGATTGCATGTAGAAAAATGGATGCGATATTCGTCCATTTTAAAGGTATCCAGCAATGAAGCAATCGCAGGTCGATGCTTCATACTTTGCTGTCGTAGCTTGCATTTCTGCAACCCCGCAAGCTCTCCGCACTTTATTTCGTGTTGCATCGGAAATTTCTGTAATCCCTGGGTGCAGATCAATGGCGAAGCAATTAGATTGTTGACCCTGCCAGCTTAGACCGTTAGACGAGACAAAATCCATATTCTCCACAATATTGTCGGAGAAATGCTTGATGAAATCTCCGCTTTTCGGCGAAATTTCGTCGGGAGTTGCACCACAGACCACGTGCTCCGCCCTCTCCGCTCTCCGCTCTCCACTCCATCTACTCCTTAATTCTCCTTCAATTCTCCTGCTCGTTTGTTGTCCATTGATTGTCTTTATTGTCCGAATATGACTGCGACCCGCCCGTCCATCAGGGCTTGTGATCGCTGCAGACGAAGGAAGGCCAAGGTAAGCCGTACCCAATTAGTCATGCTTTAGTCGACTGGTGATATTGAGATCTATCGGATTAACTGTCCACAGTGTGACGGAGGAGCAGCATTGTCCACTTGCACAAGCTGTCGACGGGCTGGGGAGCAGTGCACCTTCAATTTGCCCGTTGCGAGACGAGGACCTAAGAGCAACAAAGCGAGACGTCATGCACCACTATCCGCTGATGTTCATGGCCAAGATACTGCTTTACCAAGCTCACTCCACACGGGACAACCTGCCACAACTCTGCAATTCTCCGCTGTCTCCCCTACGCCGCCGGGCCCTGTCCTGTCTCTCGATCCCCGCACTCCGAGACTGAGCTCCCTGACAAGCTCGCCCTCTTGGAATACTAGCCTGGTGGACCCGGCACTGTCTCCCCCGGAAGAGCAGCCGCCACTGTCCTCGTTGCAGCGATGGCATCACCTGGCCCGCGCCCTTCACTTGCGCGACCCTGCAGCAGATCTTGAGCGGACGGTGAATCGGTGCTTTGACCTATTCTTCGAATACTTGTTTCCCCTTATTCCATTAGTGCACGAGCCCAGTCTACGTGACGGCTTGCGTTTCTTTGTAACTCAAGCAGCTAGATCGGGTATTGGCATCACGGGCCCAGAGCTGTGGTCATCTTTTGTCCGCGGCAATCCTATAGGCGCGGACAGCATTCTCGATCGGGCAAACAGCTTGAAATACCCGGAACTCTGGCCTGATTCAACCTTCACGCTGATCACGGCCGTCTGCGCAGAAGCGGCATTTCTCTTGCCCAAGGACATCTTTCCCGAGGGCGAGAGGATCGCGGACTTATTCCTCAAGGCGTCTCGCAGTTGTTTGCACAGCTACCTTGAGGAAGATCTGGAATACCCCAATGCGAACTCTGTGGCTATCCGCTATTTCCACTCGAACTGCCTACATGCAGCCGGCAAGCCTCGGTTTTCATGGCACATTTTCGGGGAAGCGACCCGACTGGCACAGGTCATGCAGATGCACGATGAGATGTCACTACAGAACCTGTCCGCGGTGGAGGCAGAGCTCCGCCGACGTGCATTCTGGATCGTTTACATCGGAGATAAGTCAGCAGCAATTCTGAACAATCGTCCAATCACCATTCACAAGTTCTCGTTCGACGCTGGCATTACCACTGCATACCCTTCTGGCATTGAGGATGGCACAGGTGTTTCCCCTGCCAGTGCCGAACCGGATTTGTCCACGCGAATGAGCTTCATTGCGGGCTTTAACGCAAATCTACGTCTATGGCAGACGGCTTCAGACCTCATTCTCGAGATGCGACTCCTGGAGAGCCAGAAGGAGGTAGGGATTCTCAATTCACGATTATTGACCGTCGAAGAACGCCACAGGCTCGGCAATCTGTTTGTCTTGTTCATCACGTCGCTGGACAAACTGCCGCAGTATTTACAAACCGACACTCTACTGGCGTCAATAAACAATAACAGTAGTCATCGCCGAAAGCAGTACGTGATTCAGTGGGCGAATCTCTATGTTTCGCTTCACTGCTTGAGATTGGTCATCGATCAGAAGCTAGAGGATCTGGGCTACTACGCGTCGGGAGTCGAACATCCCGATATGTCATTACTGAGGAAGACTGAAATAGCTCGCGACATGCTGCGAGTGATCCGAGAAGCGCCCTTTTGGTCGCTACAGGTAAATGGGGAGCCATGTGTATGTTTCCATTCCTTATTCATCTGCGGCATTCTGCTAAAAGCCCTCGCAGGTGGAAAAGATCAGACTTATCGGCGCCAGCCTGCTGGAGATAATAGACCAATATGAGGCTTCTCCACTGTCGGTACGAGCACGCGACGATCTTTCGGTCCTTCTAGACATTCTCACTCGCCTGGATTCTAAGGCCTCAGACACCCTTAGGAGGCCTTCGTGAGAGATACAATGTCATATCAGAACGAAAAAAGGATTCTGTCGTATCCTGATGCTCTGATGAAACGCAGGCGTCTTATGAAGGCCTGGAAATAGCTTGACCTTCTAGGTAATATAATCATCACGCTCACAACTCCGCTCGGAACACTTCAGGGGCTGGCACGGCGTTTCCTTTGGCGCTGACACCCATTCGCTCTTCAAAAATGCGTTTCAGCAGCAGGGCAGATTTCTTGGGCGTTCTCTCCAAGGTCTGATAATCGGTGAATGTCACGCCGAATCGAGGTCCATAACCATCGGACCATTCTGCGGGGTAGTGTCAGCTGCTATATCCTCTTCGAGTATACTTAGGAGCTCACCTAAATTATCCAGCAAAGACCACGCAAAGTAGCCTCGGATATCAGCACCGTCTTGGTTGACGGACAGGCCCACTGCTTCTAGATGATCCTCAAAATACTGGATTCGATACATGTCATTAACTGACTCGTCACATGTCATCCGATCCTCTCCAGGACATGGACATCCGTTCTCGGTGATGAAGATTGGCTTTCCGTACAGGCGATACACTCTCGTGAGGTGTTTGCGAAACTTGTCTGGGCATGAGCGAAGCCAATGGATACCGCTTGGTTCGCCGACCGACATCCCTTCGCTATTCCCCTGTAACTCGTCTACATTGCCGATATAGTCCGTTTCGGAAGCCGGTTGATCGCGATGGCGAGCAAACTGGGATGTATAGTAGTTCATCCCGTAGAAATCACTCTCAGCTTCGCGAAGGAGCGCCAAGTCAGACGAGGAAAACTTGGGCAGGCGATCTCCAAGTTGCTCGCGCATGCAGACTGGGTAGTCTCTTGCCAGACTGCAAGGTTGTTAGCTGAGATGTATGGGTCAGAACCAAGAAAGGTCTACTGACAAGATGGGATTGGCGAACCAGCCAATGTGAAATTCCATGCGACGCTCTGCAGCAGCGTGATCCCGCTCATCTTGGGCATTCCAAGGCTCATAGTAGTCTCCATTCAACGAGATCCCAATCTTGCCTTTCTGTACCGACCGGAACTCTCTGTTGTACAAGGCAGCGGCGCGGGCATGGCTCATGATCAGCGCTTTTCCAACAACCCAAGGCTCAGTCGCCGTGTCACCCTCGGTCGATTGAGGATTTATACTGCTTCTTCCAGGAGCATTGCCACCGGTTGCGTATCCCTGAACGTCCAAGTCAGCCAAGGAGTTTGACTATATTGAAGTGAACGAGACTTACGAAAATGGACACAATCCATGGCTCGTTGAGGGTAATCCAATTCTTGACTCGATCACCGAACCGCTCATAGCAGACCCTTGCGTACCGTTCAAAATCTCTCTGTGATTCCTCCACATTCAACCAGCCCCCGTATCTATCATGCAGCGCCTGCGGCAGGTCCCAATGATACAAGGTAAGCCATGGCGTGATGCCTCTCGCCAGCAGCGAATCAATGAGCTTGTTGTAAAATGCGACACCGGCTTCGTTTACTGGGTCCTCTCGACCTCCTAAGGGAATTATTCGCGACCAGGAAATAGAGAATCTGTACTCTTTCGCACCATATCGCGTGAGTAGGTCAAAGTCCTCCTCATACCGATGATAGTGGTCACAGGCGACATCACCATTGGCACCCTTGGTCCGCGAGGGCTCCAGATGGCAGAAGGTATCCCAAATGGACTTTCCACGTCCATCTTCATCAACAGCACCTTCTATCTGGTAGGCGGCTGTTGCGAAGCCCCAGGTAAAGTGAGGGGGAAGAGGCGCGGGAGATGGCATGACGGATTGTGCGAAAGATTCGAGGAACAAACAAATGAACGATGTGCTCAGAAAGGTTATGAGGCGCCACAATTGCCGTCGAGCAAGAGAATTAACTTATACTTTGGTTACTCTCAGTTAGGACGATCTCATCGCGGATTATCTCCCCGGCGGGGGCAGAGACGATGATCGTCGGCGAAATACATTTTCACCAAGAAACTCAACCAGTCAACCTTCAGGTGTGATTTCTCCGTTGGATAATCCTCTTGCTATTTCGCCGAAACTAAACTTTGCTCAACAGAAGCGGAGTTCCCCACGGGGGGAAAATCCATCGTGATGATCTTTCCCCTGGTCTGTTCCAGATTCAGACGACACCAACCTGGACTGTGGCTTGTATAGTCATGACTCCAGGATGACTTCTGGTCTGATCGCCTTTCTATAAGAGGATGCGAACAAGCCTGCATTTCTGGATCTACGCTGGTGCATCTTCTTACCCAGTATTTCATCCTTTGAAAGACACAAGCAGTCTCAGAGACAATGGCACCTGCTGCTGCCCATGCTGCCGATGGCATCTTATCACCAATTGATCTGAAGTCCATTCCTTCCTTCTGGCGTCGGAAGAATGGTATTTTACTCTACTTTCTGCTTACCTCGTCCCTCTTGGCGAGTGCAGCTTTGGGCATTGATGGGGTGAGATTCCCTCTCCCGTTGTGATAGCACCACTAACATGAACTACAGTCGATGACGAACGGCATGCAGGTCTTGCAGTCCTGGCAAGATAGATTCGGCCACCCGACCGGCTCCAGATTGGGATTCTTCGGAGCGTCCAACGCGATTGGAGGTGTCATTCCTTTTATCTTTCTGAGCTGGATTGGGGATAGGTTCGGGCGACGTCTTCCTACCGCATTGGGATCGGTGATTATCATTGTCGGGGTCCTCATTGAGTTCTTTGCCACCTCGCTGAACATGTACATCGGTGGAAAGATTGTGCTGGGCGTGGGCTCCTCGCTTATCCAGATGGGTGCCCCTGTGCTGGTCACCGAGCTGTCCCATCCCAAGGAGCGAGTGCAAATCACCACTTTCTACAACACCTCCATCGTTCTGGGCTATGTGATTGGTGCCTGGGCGACTTTTGGATGCTACCGCATCAACAGTCAATGGTCGTGGAGGCTGCCCACCCTGGTCCAGATCATTCCATCGGCCTATCAATTCTGCCTCATCTGGTTTTGCCCGGAATCCCCTCGATGGCTGATCGCCAAGGGTCGGCTGCAGGAAGCACGCGCGATCCTGGTCAAATATCACGGAGAATGTGATCCCAACTCCGAGCTAGTTGATTTCGAATGCGCAGAGATCCAGCAGGCTATCGCAAAGGAAGCGGAGAACAACATGACGTGGAAGGACTTTTTCTCCTCCGTGCCCAATCTCAAGCGGATCTTCCTCTGCTTCGCCACTGCGGTTTTCAGTCAAAGTTCTGGCAACCTTCTCGTGTCAAACTATCTTACGCAGATCCTGGAGGACACTGGCTTGAAGACCGAGTTTGAGATAACCCTGGTCAACGGCATGGTCACCCTGTGGCAGTACATTGTCGCGATCACCGTGACCTTGATAATTGACCGATTCAAGCGACGCTTCTTCTTCCTCACCGGCTCCGGAGGCGTGCTGGTCACATTCATCGTGTGGACCATCGCGGCGCAGCGCTACCTGGAAACCAACTCACTGGCTGCGGGACGTCTCGTGCTCGCCTGTATCTTTGTTTTCCAGGCTTTTTACACCCTTGCCTGGACCAATTTGATCGTCACGTATCCCTTGGAGATCGTGACGTATCAGATGCGCGCGAAGACGTGGGCCTTTGTCCTGCTCACGATCCAGGTGGCGTCCATCTTTGGCGGGTATGTCAATCCCATAGGGCTGAAGAATATCGGCTGGAGGTTTTACATCTACTACTGTGTATGGGTCGCCATCATCTTCGCTGTCGTATACTTCTTCTTTGTGGAGACTGCTGGCCCGACGCTGGAGGAGTTGACGTACATTTTCGAGGGTCAGGATGAAAAGATGCAGCTGGCGCGGAAGATTGAGGAAACCAAGCAGGATGTTCATGTATCAGAGCATGTTGAAAAGCTTGCTTAGGACTCGTAGTAATTAATGATAGGATGCGAAAATGATCTATTCCTCACCATAGCTTGTGGCAATCCGAAATCTCAAACTTACACTCGAGCGAGCCAATTCCATCTGATCATATTATTATTATCTATGTATTTCATATCGTTTGTCAATGCGCAAATAGACTCAGAAAGGCCAAGGCAGATGGATACGACGTGATATCATGCAGCAGTAATAATAATGGCGGTGACTAATCCTGCAATTGGCGGGGGTCGCCGAATCCGCGGAGTTGGAGTCACTCTCTTGTTTCTCGATAAGAACCCACGATGCTACGTACCTTGGTTTGGACTTCTTCGAGCCTTTCCCCCTTCCTAAATGCAGGGGACAAGACAACTTTTACCTCAGTATTCTCCTTGCGCAGAAGTGAAGTCTCTGCTCAGGATGAGTGAGTGTCTCCTTGGCATGCGGGGAGTCGCTTTTCGACTCTCCCCGCGCAGTTATCGCCGGCTACCAAAGGTTCGTCTACACAGCACAAATGCCGCAGCTGTCGTAGAACCATCGACAACAAGCCACGACACCGATCGTAGCTCGACGCCAACTTACCCTCTCAACACCTCCACACCCTCCTCCGCAACCCCCTCATCAAGATGGACCGCCCTCCGATCCGCCAGACCCTTCTCCGACTTCCTCACCGACACCTTCAACCGCCAACATGACTACCTCCGCATTAGCGTTACCGAACGCTGCAACCTCCGCTGTCTATACTGCATGCCTGAGGAAGGCGTTCCGCTCTCCCCGCCCGCGCACCTCCTCACCACCCCGGAAATCGTGTACCTGTCCTCGCTGTTCGTCTCGCAGGGCGTGACCAAGATCCGGCTGACGGGCGGCGAGCCGACGGTGCGCAAGGACATCGTCCCGCTTATGCGGTCGATCGGCGAGCTGCGGCGGAACGGGCTGCGGGAGCTATGTCTGACCACGAACGGGATCTCGTTGCATCGGAAGCTGGAGGATATGGTTGAGGCGGGGCTAACGGGAGTGAATCTCAGCCTTGACACGCTGGACCCGTTCCAGTTTCAGATTATGACGCGACGGAAGGGGTTTGAGGCGGTGATGAAGAGCATCGAGCGCATTCTGGAGCTGAATAGAGCTGGTGCGGGGATCAAGTTGAAGATTAACTGCGTGGTTATGCGGGGGATCAACGATCGTGAGATCATCCCGTTTGTGGAGCTGGGGCGGGACAGTCCCATCGAGGTGCGCTTTATCGAGTACATGCCCTTTGATGGGAATAAGTGGAGCCAGGGCAAGATGTTCTCGTACCAGGAGATGCTGGCGGTGATTCGGGAGAAGTACCCGTCTCTGGAGAAGGTGGTCGGGCACAAGAACGATACCAGCAAGACGTATCGGATCCCCGGCTTCCAGGGCCGGGTTGGGTTTATCACGAGTATGACGCACAATTTCTGCGGCACCTGCAATCGGCTGCGGATCACCAGCGATGGGAACCTGAAAGTCTGTCTGTTCGGCAATACGGAGGTGTCGCTGCGTGATATCATTCGGAAGGAGAATGATGGTCAGCCGATCGATGACGCTGTGCTGAGAGAACTTCGACTTCTTGAGACTGCGCAAGCGGCCGCTCGGATCCAGAACGAGGGTGGCGAGGTCAATCAGAGAGAACAAGAGCTCCTTGGCCTCATCGGGATGGCGGTTAAGCGCAAGAAGGCCAAACACGCTGGCATGGGTGAATTGAAGAATATGAAGAATCGGCCCATGATACTTATTGGTGGGTAGGCGCGACTTGTTTCTTTTCATATACCCGTCTGGCAGGTTTTATGGTTATGATTCACGAACTTACATTCTGGCGTCTGGCTTGCCTTTACTTGATTTACAATGTTGTGTACAGAATGGATTTGTTTTGGATATGTATGAGACTGGTCTGGTACCATCAATGCTGATAGGAGGCTTAGATAGTGAACTATTCAGAAGTACGACATCCAAAACAACTCCAGCCAGTATCCCCCTTCATCTCCTCCATACTTCGCCGTTCAAACTACAGGCTCGTCACTATCACCACAAGCGTAGCAATCCTCCCGACTCCCGTCCCGAACATGAGGCAGAACCTACGCCCACTACAGCTCCAGCATCATCGTCACCGTCCCTACCTACAACCTCCGACCCAGACCTCCCCCATCTCACCCCTTCTCAAACCGTCCACATGACCCAAATCACCGAGAAACCGGTCACCGCACGAACCGCAACAGCAAGCTGTCTAGTCCACTTCTCCAACGCCCGACCATACGATCTCCTGCGCAAGGGACTCACCCACAAAGGCGACGTGTTCAGCGTCGCCCGCATCGCGGGGATAATGGCCGCCAAGAAAACACCCGACCTGATCCCGCTGTGCCATCCGAGCATTGGGATTACAGGCGTGGAGGTAGACGTTAAGCTGGTCGCCCCTGGTCCTGGTCCTCTGCAGGGTTCGCAAGATCCAGACTCGGGGATGAGGTATGGGGCGATGCGAGTGCTTGCGACGGTTAGCTGTCTGGGCCGGACTGGGGTGGAAATGGAAGCGATGACGGCGACGGTGGGGGCTGCGTTGACGGTGTATGATATGTTGAAGGCTGTGGATAAGGGGATGGTGATTGGGGATGTGCAGTTGTTGGAGAAGAAGGGGGGGAAGAGCGGGCATTGGGTGAGGGGGGAACAGGTTAAGGGTTGAGCCTTGATCGGATCTTCTGGTCAGTATATTGTTTAGACTGTATGCATGGCTGTGCAGTTAGCATTCAAGCTTGTATTCTGCGTCGCATTGCATTGTATGGTTGTGTGGCACCACGGAAGTCTGATAGACTGTTATGGAGATTTCTAAGTGTAGTCGGCAGGTGGATAGGTATCACAGGCCAGAGGCGTCGGGTAAGAAGGCAGAACGAGAAAGGAAATATATAACTAGAGAGTGCCTCGCTACGATATCTCCAAAACTGTCTTGATGCAATTCTGCTGTGTCACTAAAGGAACAGCCCTACAAGGCCGATATCTGCGGCCCGTTGAAGCTTCTTTTTGTCGTCGTCCAATGATTAACCAAGGCACCAAGGCACTAAGGCAGATATCTACTCTGATAAGCTTCGTGATCTCTCCTCTTCATCAACAACCACAATTAGCAGTCTATACAACGCGACCATCTCTGACTATCGAAAGAGTTGTCGAAATGGAATAACACACGCTTTAGACCGTCTTCCTGCTCCAGTATCCATCAAAAAAGAGATACTATTATCCATAACACGATCGCGAAGAATTTCCCGCTTCCCACTATCAGCATCAACTGAAACTTCACCGACTATTACCGCCAATACCCCCTCACACTGTGACCTTGGTCAATACTAGCACCGAGACAACAAACAACACTCTACAGAAACTCGAATTCAAAGCAATGGATTATCGAACAAGATTACGTACCTTCCAGTTTGTCAAAGAATTCTTTCAAAACCCTTGTTGTGGCTAGCGGTGTGCGCTCCCACGGCAGGTAGAGAAGCACCAGTGGAACGTGCTTCTCAACCTCAAATTTCTCACCATTATTGAAGAGGTCATTCTATTTCGCATCCTCGAAGGTTGTACTGCTGTTTGGAGGCTCTTACGCCTGCTTTTCATTATCTTAAAAAGTTCTCTGTCGAGATGATTGGTACGTCTTTCCGGCGTTTGTTCGGTGTCTCTTTGCCAGCAATTGAGAGCTGACAGAATCAACAGTTCGACTTAGACGGACGTGGTCTCGACCACTCGGTCGTTGCATCATGGCGGTGCTGCCGCCGTTCAATTTCCTCACCCTCCATTACGCCTATTTCATCGCCACCCCGCTGATTTGCAGTATCATCTTCTGGGGTTCCGCGACTCCCTCACGGAGTGTTGATTATGCAGATGCGCTTTTCATGTGCGTCAGTGCCATGACTGGTGCTGGATTGAACACTGTACGTTCCATGAATTCAACAACGTCCAGCTTTGCTAACTCATTCCAGGTGGACCTCTCCTCCCTAAATATGTTCCAACAGTCCATTCTTTTTACCCTTCTGATCCTAGGACATGCCATTTTGATCTCAATCACGGTCCTATTTGTGCGCAAGAGAGCATTCCAGCTCAAATTCAAGACCGTTTCAGACAGGTCTGCCGCAAGAAATTTTTTGGGGCAGTCCAATCCTGAGGGAGAGACCAAAACACACACTTCGCAACCGGGAGATCCCCATAGTGCTGCAGATGCCAAGGCGTTCGCCACCGAAAATGCCCCTTTAGAATCTTCCAATGCGGTTGGCGATGACCACATTCGATGGGTCGATGACGACCAAGTCACTGTTGGCCATATGCAGCCACGTCACCATCATCACCACAGAGTCTTCCCTATGGCAGGAGTGGGCGCTCGACTCGATCTGAATAACCATCCGAGAGATGTAGCTCCCACTTTGCTTTTGAACGAAGAGTCAGACGAGATCCCGCGGTTGAAGGGGGTTCTAAGAGACACACAGAAATATTTCGCTTCAAAAGGCTTCATCTCACGAAACTCCCAGTTTCATGGTCTTACGCTTGAGGAACGTGAGAAACTAGGCGGTGTCGAGTACAAGGCGGTTTCCTTCTTGTCGGTCATCGTTCTGCTATACTGGGCGATGTTCCTGATCATTGGCATTGTTGGAGTCGGTGGCTGGCTGGAAGCAAACCACCCAGAGATTCCTCGGGCAAATGGCCTGTCGCCCTTCTGGACTGGCGCTTTCTTTGCTGTTTCTGCGTTTGTCAACTGTGGAATGTCCCTTTTGGATGCGAACATGACCGCCCTTCAAACAAAGTAGTTTACCCTCTCTCTGACTCACGGGGACAACGCTGACCAGCCACAGTGCGTACCCACTTCTTACAATGGGCTTGTTGGTTCTTGCAGGAAATACTCTCTACCCTTGCATTTTACGATTCATCATCTGGACTATGAGGCGCTTGATGACGAATCGGCTATCGTGGGAGACGTGGAAGGTCACTTTGGATTTTATCCTCGACCATCCCAGAAGGGTATGAACTACTACGGTTCAGTATCATACGAACTAACTGACAGATGCAGGTTTACACTAATCTCTTCCCCGTCCGTCATACATGGTACCTTCTAGGGACCATCATCATTTTGAATGGAATTGACTGGGCCTGTTTCGAGATTCTTGCGATTGGAAATAAAGACATAGAGACACTGCCGGCAGGCTATCGCATCTTAGATGGGCTGTTCCAGGCTTTGGGTGAGTGTCTTCAGGCTCATGCTCATCTCCAGCTGCTAACCGATCTGATATAGCTGTGCGCTCTGGAGGGTTCTATGTTGTAACTATCTCTGAATTGCGTCAGGGTCTACTTGTGTTATACGGTAAGGCTTGTAATATGGAATCTACGTGATATCTGCTAACAATTTGTAGTCCTCATGATGGTCAGTTCTAGTGGTCGTTCTATCCTACCCAAATACCCAGCTAACCACACCACAGTATGTCTCGGCGTTCCCAGTATTGGTGACCATGAGGTTTGTCTCGTCCACTTATTCCAATTTTCCTTTGCTGACTGCCACAGAAACACCAACGTCTACGAAGAGCGCTCTCTAGGCATTTATGCCTCGGACGAACCGCTCGACGCACTCGGCAGCCAATCCCCCAATATTTTCGTGAGCCTAATCCGACATCACCTCCTCGGACGCCAGGATGTCTCAACCACCGAGTCTTCGCGCAGCTACTTCGTTCACCAACAGATCCGCTCCCAACTCAGCCACGACATCTGGTGGATCGCCCTCGCAGTCCTCTTCATTGCCATCGCAGAGTCCCCGCACTACTCCGAGAACCCGGTCGCCTACTCAACCTTCAACATCATTTTCGAGGTTGTCTCCGCGTACGGCTGCGTCGGCATCAGCGTCGGCTTTCCAGGAAAAAATTACTCGTTTTGCGGCTCGTGGCATACCATCAGCAAGCTGATTCTGGCGGCTGTTACACTGAGGGGACGTCACAGGGGTCTTCCTGTTGCTATTGATCAGGCAGTAATGCTGCCCAATGAATCGCTCGCTTGGGCAGAGGAGGAAGATGCTGTTCTGAGACGTGAGCAGACGCGTACGTATGGAAGTGAAAAGATGCCTGTAGGAACGGTTTAGTCTTCCCTTCGATGATATCGTTCAAGTCGTTGATACGCGAGGCGGCTATACAAGTTTTTTGATATAGCTTAACTATATGACGTTCATATATTATTGCAAATATATCATTATAGCCACAGATTTCTCTACTTCATAGTCCACATGCATATTTGTACGTATCAACACCGCTATGGTTCCATGATGTATATGTGTACAATGTTCCCGAACCTTGCAACTTTTATAGATATCGATAGCAGGAATATGTCCCGAGCTATAGGACTGGATGGAATGAACGTAACAAACAGAACCTTAAGACAAAAGGAGGGTATCTAGAAGAAGAGGGCATCTACTCTTCCTCAAACTCTTCCTCTTCTTCTTCTTCTTGCTCCTCCTCTTCGCCAGAGGACTCTCCACTTTCATCATCGTCACTAGGCGCGTCCTCCATCATCTCATCCTCATCCGCCTTCTTCTCCGCTGCGCGCCGTTTCTCCTCCTCCCGCCGTCCCTGCTCGAGAATAGTAGCCTTCTCCTCCCTCAATTTCCGCTGCGTCTTGACAAACGCACCCAAAGGCGTCGATTCCCAGTCCACATCTTTCAGGAAGGTCTCGACCTCCGCGCGGTTGCGCGGCGTATAGGTGACATTCACCCTCTTCTCCTCGATCCAGCGCGCGTTCGCCTCGACCTTCTGCACAAGCAGCAAGATGGCCTGGTTGACCTTTGCATTCTTGTTGCCGCTCGTGCGGGAGCCGACCTGCTTCAGCCAGCGTTTCAGGGCGACGACGATGGGGACGGAGAGTTCGGGGAAGGCGATGTGTTTGGTCCAGAGGACGAAGAACTCGGCGAGCAGCTCGGCGACCTGTTCGCCGACGCCGTCCTGGTAGACGCGGGTGCGGAGGTAGGATTTCGGGGCGCGGATGGCGGTGCTGAACTCGAGTTGCTTGAGGGTGCTGGATTTCGGGGGCTTGCGCATCTCGGCCGCGTTGAGGACCTCGAGCAGGGCTGGGGCCAGGGGCACGTAGGTGCCTGTGGCGCGGGAGAGGCGGAGGAGGGCGCGGGTGAGCTGGAAGCGGAGCGGGAAGTAGGTTGCGGTGGGGATGAGGCGGATCGCGCCGAGGGTGATCTGGACGACGGGGTAGATGAGGGGCCGCAGGGCGGATTGCTTGCCGGCTTTGGCTTCGACGAGGCCGTCGCAGTGCTGGGAGAGGACGCGCGACCAGAAGTCCAGCGAGTGGGTGTACTGCCAGTTGTAGATGGTCTTGTAGGATTCCTTGGAGGTGTTGGTGATGCTGCTGCGGAGGTGGATGGCGAGTTGCCGGATGAAGTTGAAGCCCGTCGTGTACGAGATGTTCTGGTCGATGCCCCAGAGCTCGGCAGCCGAGTTCTTCATCAGGTTGACTCCGGAGAGGGTGTGAATGGTTGTGTTCCGGCTGCCCTTGACCACTCCTTCATACGAAACCTTGAGGACGGTCTCCTTGAGCCCGGAGTCGCCAATGACCATGAGTCGGCGCAGCAGCAGGAAGCCTGTGATGCGGGTTGCCTCCGTCGTCGAGACATCAGCCCAGATGCCGACAATGGTCTTGATGAGAACTTTCAGGAGTTTTCTGAACTGGAGCAGATAGGGGAGCATCGGTTCGATGGACGAAAGGGTCAACTTGAGCGTCGACGCGTCGGAAAGATTGACGAGCAACTGATGAACTGATGATGTGTGCGACTTGATGAGTGGTGTGAGTGTCTTGAATTTCTTCGAATCCAGAGACACCTTGACTTTTCCGGACGCCGTCTCCTTCACTGGAAGATGATGTGCGAGCACCTTCGGCACAGTACCAAGTGCCGTCACAAGAACCTGATGATACACATTGGGGTCCGAGATCGAGTACTTCTGCTCTTGAGTTTCCGCCTCGTTGATGTACGCTGCGCAGCGGAAAGCGAGCACGGCCTGCCGCATGGCGCGGATCGAATTCTGTTCCTCCATCAACTTCTGCCACTTCTTGACAGTCGCAATCGTGAGCGTGTTGTCCACGGCTTCCACATCCTCGTCCTCATCCTTTGCCGCCTTCTTCTTTTTCTTCGCAGGTCCTTCTTCCTCCTCATCCTCGCTCAGCTCGAGGACCTCCGCGAGGTCTCCGTGTTCACCAAAGTCGAGCAGCTCCGCATCGTTTTCTTTCAGATACTTGTAAAATTCGGGATCCTTATCCTTCAACGCCTGAAGCTGATCCTTGTGCGCCTCGAAATCATCGGGTCCGCTGCTGGCCTGAGACTCCGCATCGTCGTCGGATGCGCCACCATCTTCCTCGGCTTCACTTGAGGCAGCAGATGAGACTTCCTCTTCCTCTTCCTTCTGTTCCTCTGACCGCTTCCGTTTGCCAATCTTGGGGGTAACATCCTTCTTCCGAGCCTTCTTGCCCTTGTCCGCATCGGCGTCTGCAATCTCGAATCCGCCCGCGAAAAAATCGTCGACGTTCATCTCCGCAAAAGCATTCTGCTTCTTACGTTGCTCGGGACTCTCTTCCTCAACGTCCCCATTCTCGGGTCGTGCTCGAGCATTGTCAGCCTTGCGTTTCTCTTTCAGATGAATGCGCTGCTTGATCTTTGCGTTCGCCTTGCGCCGTTCGAGTGTATCTTTCAGATGCTTTTTCTCGAATTTCTTCGTGGACTTCTTCTGACTTCCGGCCATTTTGCCGTATATTCTCCAATCCTATCGAGGATGGAGTCGAAGTCTGGAAAGAAATGGTTGGACTACTCAAAAAGCCAAGCGTAAGAAGAGCAAGAGAAAAAAAATTCCTGTCGGGGCAGAATATCACGCCGATCCGCCCAATCGGGTGACCGCCTTTTCCCCTCCTCCAGCCATCCAGCTATCGCATCAGAATGGTGAAGCTGGAAAGTAACCTATCATGTATGCTCAACGACCTCTTTCGTATGCACCTACACCTTACAGCTACACGCCTAACCCGGCGCTATCGGCAACTATCAATCTCGATGAGGTACTCCCGTTCAGATCGGCCCGCTTGCTGAGCTGCTGGCTAACAGCGGTCGTGCCAGGCAGTGAAACTAGCCTCTAGCTCCGCAGAGCGCGATCTACATGAATCGCTGGCCGAGATTTACAGTATCATTGTCACTCTTGATGGACTCGAGAAGGCATATATCAAGGACGTGGTTACAGAGGCGGAATACACCGAGACATGTACCCGGCTACTAAAGCAGTACAAGTCCAGTTTGGGCGATGAGGCTGTCGCAGCGGAGTTCGTTGATCTGGAAACCTTCAAGCGGACATGGGGGGTAAGCGCACTTGCTGTATAACCATTGTACGGCTTGCTGACCATCCTGTCAGCTGGAATGTCCCCGTGCCACTGAGCGTCTCCGTATCGGCCTTCCCGCAACAGTCGAGCAAGCCTCCCACGGCGCACCTTCAGCCAACGCAGGCCCAACAACCGGAGGTCCTATAGGCGGCGCTTCAGGTAGCCTCATTCTAACGGCTACCGAGAACTTCATTACCTTCCTGGACGCTCTGAAGCTGAATATGGTGTCCAAAGATGCACTTCACCCGCTACTGTCTGAAGTCATTCAATCCGTAAACAAAGTGACGGATGGGGACTTTGAGAACCGCGGCAAAATCATTCAGTGGCTGATTACATTGAATCAGATGCGCGCAACAGAGGAGCTAAGCGAAGAACAGGCGCGGGAATTGGCCTTTGACATTGAGCAGGCTTATCAGGGATTCAAGTCGACGTTGGGCTGATGGTAGAAATTATCGCATTCCTTAATCTTGTAGACTCGGTCTGATATTTGTTATGGTGAGCGATAGGCGTCTGGAGTATCTTCTGATACGGCCTTATGGTTGTGATTTGCATTTATAAATGGCATCCTTAAATCCAATCGGTTTTCTCGCTTTCATCTCGTGTCTGAGTTGTCTCTCTTCAGGTAGTGCTGGGTCGGGGCGGGGACCGGATCCGCGGGACTACGGACGCCAACCTTTCCTATTCGGGTAATCTCGACTTTTTTTTTTCTGTGCCTGGATCGCGACATCGCCAACCCCTCTTCGCCACAGCAGAAGCTATTGGGCCCATATTAAGACCGGATCATGCATCGCTCTGTCTTCTAGTAGTCTATTTCACACTAATCGCGCTGCTAATCCTGCAAGACCACTGCCATCATGATCAGTGCCGATCTCGACGAGCCTCTCCACGGTATGTCCGCCTGCCCCTGATAGGTGCGCGATATCGGGCTGATAAGCCTCTATCTCAGTGCTTGACCTTCCCCAGATCTATAGCAAACCCTCCGGCACCGATCTCCTTCGAGCTCTTGACCTTCTCGCTGTCAAACCACGCAGTTTCAGCACCAGTGCTAACCAAGAAGCGGTGAAGAGCCGAACAGTCGAACCAGGCGGAGTGACCCGCTACCTGACGTCCATCATCTCCAGCCCTCTTTCATGGCTAGACACTGATGAATTGCGGGAGGCCATTTGGGATGCTGCTGCGGCTCGGTTGAGCGAGCGGGCTGGGCGCACCGGTATGAGGCGATATAGTCGTAGTGATTTTTGAGGATTCTAACGCGGGGTCTTTCTGAACGTAGCCATGCCAGCCATGTCCCGAGTCTTCACAATCCCTACCTCATCCGACGAAGAGCTCACACTGACACTGCACGAGCCCTCATTGACCGCTGACAACCTAGGCATGAAAACCTGGGTCTCATCGTACCTTCTCTCCCGACGCCTTCACAACCTCCTCGACATCACACCGCCGCTCGTGCCCTCGTCATCAACCACTCCCAAGTCGGACAGGGCCCTTCGAGCGCTAGAGCTGGGCGCGGGGACCGGACTCGTGGGTCTCTCCTTCGCAGCTCTCCGCGGCAGCTCGGCGACAATCCATCTGACAGATCTACCGGCCATCGTACCAAACCTAGCCCATAATGTCGCCCTAAATGTCGAACTGCTCACAAGGACGGATGCGGCGGTCACAACAGGGGTACTGGACTGGTCTGTCGCGCCGTCACCACTCCCAACAAGGGAAGAACAGTACGATCTCATCCTGGCCGCGGATCCGTTGTACTCGCCAAAGCATCCCAAATGGCTGGTTGATACGGTGGGCCACTGGCTGAGCCGCGGACTGGACGCTCGTGTTGTTGTCGAGATGCCACTGCGGGACGCATATCTACCTCAGGTGCAGGAATTCCGACAACGTATGCAACAACTGGGTTTAGCGGTCGTGGAAGAAGGCGAGGAGGTCGGGTATGACGACTGGGAAGGGGCGGACGGAGGAGCGCTTGAGGTCCGGTGCTGGTGGTCAGTCTGGGGTTGGAGCGAGAAGCTCTAGCCTCCCGGTTCTCATAGCAGGGCTTGTTGGCCTGTTTCAACGAAGTCACGACGATAGACGATAGATCGACGATAAAGCTAGACAGATTTTAGAGATTGTTAGTCTTCGGCGAATCGGTCGCCTCTATTGGTATAAGCATGTGTTGGTGTTCCCTCTTGCAATTGTCCATAATATCATTTTGACCACTCAATTCAACTACTGAATTGTAACCTGATCAGAAACCCGCACTATCTGTAATCACAATGAGTACTCCGTGTCGGTTGAACCGACAAATGGAAGAGAGAAGGTTGATGTATGTCTTGAATCACGTGCGCCCAGTTTATGACGACATAGCCACGAGATGCATCAAGACAATCTACTGATCGTACAAACAAATAATCTATGCGATACGCCATCAGATAAACCATCACTAGTCTGAAATCAGTCAGATATCTCAACTTAACTTTGTGTATATTCCCTACGTTCCAGCACACTTGCTTCAATTGTCAAACGTCATATTCCTATACCCTACGCTGTCTTGACACTCCACATCAGCGACAGCTCAGCAAAATGGTCATCGGCCTCCTCGCAATCACCGCGATCCCCACCGTCACTGGCGTGGCGATGGGGGTGAGCGAACAGCGCAAAGCCAACGAACGCAAAATGGACGCCAGACGGATGGCGCGATTCAACATCGACATTGAAACCTCAGGCGAAACACAAGAAGAGGACGAGGTACGCGGGAAGCGGATAGTCTTGAGGGAAAACAAGGTGCGCATAATCCATTGGGTTAACTAATGATGGGACTAATCGTAATAGGTCTATCTGGACGATCCTGTCCCCGCCAATCGCAAACATCCCTCTCACACGGCCGAAGCCTTCTACATCGACTACCCCGAGCTTGAGGAGACGAAACATCTGAAAAGAGGGCTGGGTCTCGTGACTACTGTATCGGATAACCCGCCCATGTTGAATTGGATTTATGTGGATGTAGAGACAAATGAGCTGAAGTATGGGAACCGGTCACAGAGTGTGCATCATGTAGTCGGGCCGTGGGATTGGACGGACGAGGAGACGACCATCACGCTGGAAGGGAAGAATGCTTTTGTGGCTGTTCAGGAGGAGGATGGGAGTTGGGCGGTTTACTTTGATCGGGACGGCGATGAGTTGGAGTGGGTTCTCGAGGAGGAGGATAAGCTGGATAATCCATTTGCGCCGATAACGCTGAAGAGGACAATGGTCCCCCAGGTTCCTCAGGCTGAACAAAGTAATAAAAATGATAATTCGTGATCTGAATCGCTATTCTGGGGAATCGTAACTTTTTATTTGTACAGAAATACGTGTAGTATGGGAAGGACGGCTGAAAAACCTAGCCATCGAGGCCGTCCCAGCTCTCGTTGCCGCTCCCAGGGTCCATAGACTGCGTTTGAGACTTTCTGTTGCGGCTGGCTGCAATGAGGGCCTTCTTCTTGTTCTCCATCCGTCGCTCAAATCCGCTCTTTGTACTGATTCTTGTCTTGCGATGCTCCTTGTCGTCTTTGACACTCTTGAGGTTGGACTGTCGGGCCTTGACACCATGTTTCTTCAGCTCCTTCTTGTCCTTCTTGCTCAAGTCCGGCAAGGCATCCAACAACCACTTTTGAATGGATTTTTCTCCGTCCTTGCCACGCAGCTTCTCACTGACATCGATGATGTTTGCAATGCTCTTGACGTACGGGATATCCTCTTTCGTGTAGTAGGTCACTGCGATGCCACCCTCGCGGCCAGCTCGGCCCGTTCGCCCGACTCGGTGAACGTAGACTGCAGCAGAGTTCGGAATGTCGTAGTTGACGACTCCGTTGATGCCCCGAAAGTCCACACCGCGCGCCAATAGATCTGTCGTCACCAGGATCCAGATTTCACCTTTGCGGAAGTTCTTCATGATCTCAGAGCGCTGACTGTCTGAAAGATCCGAGTGAAGGACTGCGATTCGTGATGAACCGCCGGCCTCGGCGGGAATATCATATCGCAGTTCAGAATGCAGGGCAACAGCTCTGGGGATGGTCTGAGTAAAAATCAGGAAGGGTGGCCGGAGGCGGACATCCGACGCCGAGGCCGCTGCTGGATGTAGGAGTTGTCGTAGACCCAGGAGCTTTCCCTGCTCCGTTGCGGCATAGACCAGCTTATGGTCGATGTTAGGGATGGCAGAGTCCTTCAACCCTACGACAAGACGAAGCAAAGGGTATGACTTTGTTTGATGGTATGCCTGTTTCCGCTCCTTGATAGTGCTCTTGGCGAGATCTTCAATGTTGGATCCCATGGTAGCTGACCACAGACTTGCTCGGAGCTCGGGATGCGTGCAGGCGCGCCAGATGTCGAGGGTCTGATCGCGGAAGAGCTCGTCTAGCAGGACATCCGCTTCGTCAAGAACAATATTTCTGACCAGAGGTAGAGTAGCCATAGGTTTTGTTCGACTGGCCGAGAGCGCATTGACCAAAAGTAACGGAGTAGTAACGAGTATATCGCTCTTGGTAACAGGGGCTTTCCCTTTACTTTTCTTTGCAGTGGATGGTTTGTCCTGTTCGGATTCTGAAGGTTCTTCACTATCTTCGCTGTGACCGTCCTCCTCGTCGTCATCCTCGCGATCCACCACTCGCATGCCCTTTTTCATTAGTGTAATCTTCACCCCAGTCCCCTGGACCAGCTTCCGTCCCTCGTTTACAATCTGACTCGCAAGCTCTTTCGTGGGTGCAACAACGATAGAGAAGATGCCACGCTCCTGTTCTTGTTCGTGGTGGTGGCGTACTATCTTGTTGATCACAGGAATCAAGAAAGACAGAGTCTTTCCGCTGCCGGTTGGCGCGACCACCAATAGGTCCGGTTCAATGCTCTCAGCATCTTTTGAATTCCCGGAAGCTTTGAAACCCCCCAGCAACAGTGGCAGAGTACCCAGCTGGACTTCCGTCGGAACGGTAAATCCCTGCTCGGCGATGTTCTCGGCAAGCCGGCGAGAAATCTTGTACCGAGTGCGCAACTCCTTGAACGAGACAAGCGGCTGAGGATAAACTCTGCGAGCCTTTTTCTGCTCCTTTTTAGTGAGTGCCGGCGTAGACTCCTCCTGCTGCTTCCTCTTCTTCTTTTTCTTCTTCGGTTCCTCACTCTCAACGCGCACAGGCTGGATTTCCTCCAAGTCACGCATATCCGTCACTTTGATCTTGTGCGCATTTAGCACAGTACGACGCTGCACCTCATCCATATCATCAACATCGTCAGCATCAGACGCATCATCTCGGTGCTCCTGCTGCTCCTGCTCCTGCTCCTGCTCCTTCGCCATCGAAGCACTAGAGCGCCGAGCCTTACTCGAGCCGAAAAAGTTCAACTCCGCAGCAGCATCATCATCATCCGACTCAGCTCCCTCCGGGCCAGACGTCCTCTTCCTCTTCTTCCCATGCCTCGCTTCTTCAAGAACCTTGTCAGCCTCCGCGCTACGGAAGAGCTGCGGATTCGCCGCCTTGCCCGTGGATGGGAGGCGGGTCGAGCTCTCTGCTGATGATGGGGCGGCGCCAACCTTCAGCTTGGTCGCCCTTGTCAGCAACTTGAAGGCGTCCATCTTCAACGCATAAGATGATAGAAGTTTATGCGAATGGGTCGATGTACGCGATCGCGCCTGATCTGAACCAAGCTGTGCTTGTTGCGATGGTTGTCAGGTTCTCCGTGAACAGAAAAACTCCCGATGCAGAAATTCTTTCCCGCACGGACCAATCAGATGCGAGGAAAGCACTCGGTCTCCTGATTTTTTATTTTTTTTTTTGAGCATCCACCAACATCACCATAAGAGGCCTACAACCGAAAACATATAGATACCTATTTTGATGTATATTGATAGAGAAAGAAGACTCTGAAATAGATTTGTTGCATTCGCTCAGTTTACTGTTCAAGCAATCCTGATGATCCTCTAGGGAGTCGGATGCATGGGGAAACCAGAATTTGCGACGATGGGTCACAGGAAAGAAATGAAACAAGCAGTATTCTATGATAGGAAGTCTGTCTATATTTTCGGATCCCAGTCGAAATTCTTGAAGCGAAGTCACCCCAGGTATCAGCCGGATGTCACAACCGACCTCTTCATGGCCAAGTGCCCGACACACATGGAACATGTCATGGCACCCCCGACTTCAGATGTTTTACCTCAGACAACAGCTTGAATTCCATCGTCTATCATACAATAGTACAGTGCATAGGAAGAACAAAAGACAAAGGGAAAGAAAACAGGCCAGGTATGATTGATTGAAATTGCTCTAGTGGTGGTCGCCGTGCTCAGCGTGGCCTCTGTAGCCAACAATGTTCATTCTACCGATCATCTCGCCGACAGTGAAGAAACCGATAACCTCGGCGGCGGTGACGCCAGCGAAAGCAATCTCTTTCTTGTTGGCATTGCGAACCCGGGAAATGATGTTCTGGGGAGAGAAGTTCTTGAGGGTGGCGGGGTTGCGAGCAGCATTAACCAGAGGCTGGAAGTAAGCCTGGAAGGTAGCCAGGTTGCTAATATGGAAGTCAGTGGACTGCGTGTGCGCCTGGTGTCTTGCACGGCGTTGAATGCGCTTACGGGGGAGTCATGTTCTGGCCACGGAATACCAGCTTAGCAAGCTCGAGGCCAACTTTGGAGTAGTAGATAGTAGGGGGTATCAAAGCTATTGCAAGAGCACAAAAGTCAGCTTTGAATAGGGAAACTCGGCGAGCAGTATCAAGGGACGATGATTTTTGAGCGATGGACCAGGATGATGACCAAATCAGCGGTCATGCACCCACGCCAATCGCTCCACCATCAACCAAAAGGACAAAACATGGCAGGAAGGGGAACGAATCTGCTTACAGTCGACAAAGGCAATGACCTTCCCGGTTCTTCCACCGACCTTCCTCAGAGCGCTGCCGAGACCCTGAGCAGCGTTTGAGATCGCAGGACCAGCCGTCGAAGTGACACGAGAGAGACCCTCGGAGGCCTTTGAGGCAGCCTGGGAGGCTGTCTGGCTGGCCTTCGAGGCAGCCTCAGAGGTGTTGGAGGCATATCTGACCGCAGTTCTGCGGGTTAGGAACTGCGATTGCCGCAGCACGGCACGGGAAGCCGTGACGGGCATTGTGATGGCGACTGGAAGGGAAAGACGGTAGAAAAAGAGAGACAACTTTTGAGGGTCACCGGCGAGGGACAAAGTAGTCCAATGGCGGGAGGTCAGTAGCCGGAAACACTGGATTATCGCGCAATTGCAAGGACCGAAGTCTGAGATTTGACGCTCGGGAACTTCAGGGAATTGGAAAAGGCCGCTTGGTGATCACGTGATGACGGGGCACTTTCACGATTTTGGCAACGTGACTTTTCCATTCGTCCATCACCATATATTGTCAAGCAACATCAGGGATGCTCTCGTTTGATCGAAAGAAGATATAAACGTCAATGTTTCCGTGGCACTGACCGCCAATGCCAGAACGATCTTGTGGTCATCACTTTCAAGCCCTCAGCTCGGATCCCTTCTCTGTTCTACTTACTCCGTACTGCTAAGAGATTCAGCACGAAGAACTCGAAAATCGAGATTATTCCTCAGGACCAGGGGAGACTCTTTCTGTGCGACTAAGTTACAGACGTGGGCTGAAGTGTCTGAGAACACACCGTACCCACGACTAATGAAGCTTGCCGCAAAGTGTAGCGAAACACAGAATCTTCTGAGTTGTTGACTCATAGGGACGTCTGATTAAATTACAAAACTTCTCCGGCCTGAGACTCGTGCAAGGGCCAGATATACCAGTCTTATCTCGGTCGTGGTCAGCCATGAGTGCAGGGGAATCTTTTTTAGGGAAGCTCTGCATATCCTATCAGAAGACATTTGCAATGAAATTTCTTAAATCTGGTACAGTCTATGGCTTGAAAACAATAAGCTGCTACGACTGAGTTGTAAATTGCACTGCAATACTTGGTGGTTCTCTTTTGAGGTCTGTACTCTCTGGGCAAGTCGACTCACTGAATAGCGCGACTGACCCAGGCATTGCCGCAGTACCTGGTCTATGCTAGAGCAGGATTGTTTGCACATCGTCACCGTCGGTGCTAGAACGGTCTCGGAATCTCTGGCATGACTAAAACTGTCTATTCATCACCAGTCTAGTCCATATTTCGACTGGTGAAGGTTCTATATTGACCATCCATATGCTTAAACTCCAGTGACTTGGTGCGTACCAATCACAAGGAGCAGTACACCTGCCAGAGACGTCATAATATCGCTATGATGATCTACAAGCCTGCAACAGATGCTCAGTTGGGATTGGACAGATTGCGAGAGGAGGCCCCAGCATCCATGTGAGAGGCGCGGGGTCCTTGGGCTAAAGTACCAAATAGCCCAGGAGATTGCATCTTCATTCCGGCTTGGAGTGGACACGAATGAGATAAGCTTCTTCTGGAAAATCTAAGGTGTTTCGAGATACTGTGGTGTCAATATCAGCTCAATAGCTCATGTCTACTCATCGGTTGACCAACACCTAGAACGGGTCTCTGGCTTGCCGATAGATGTGTCACTTACCATTCTCAAAGAGTCTCTGACTGTTGTTATTTTCTGACCTGGTGCGCAAACCATCCCTGTAAGTAACTTAGTTCATTTTCTCAATGTCCGACTGCAGATTATCCATGAGAGTATCAGCCCGTTGCTTCTGCAAGAGGGCGATGGATAGGCGTCAGTATACCGGGGCGAACAAGAGACCGCCTGGTTTTATTCTGGTTCGGACCTTTGCGCATCGCTCTTGTGTGCGGCTTCTCATTATTTTGATCCCTCCAATCTGACTGTTTTCTTTTGGCATGTCGAGGGTGACAATCCACGTCCCATCGCGACTCAATCCCGTCAAGTAAACACTGGTCATGTGAGCATCCGAATCTTTCATACTCCATAGCTCAGAGCAAGTATATCGCTTTTTCGGCATGATCCAGTCCAGGAAAGACATGAACCGTCGGAAAGTGGCCTGGCTCGAGTATCATGTCGGTAAGATACTGCCCGGCGCGGATGATATTCTCCACCAAAGGATGACGAGCCCGCCGGAGAATTGCCACTTTGGGCCGCGGTCCATAGGACTGTTGGGGACTGGTCGAGGCACCGCATTTGGGATGAACCAATGAAGCAACGAGTTTTTGAAGGTTCTTGTGCGACCATTGAATATCGTGGATTTGTGATATATTTTTCTTTCTTTTTTTGGTTCCGTAATTGCTGGGTTTCATGGATCATTGACGCTTTGAGATCCACTCGGAGGCTAAAATAACCTCTTTTGTATACTGATTTAACCGAGTGATCATTTCAACCGTGGTGTTTAAGATACATCAGGAAGGTCAAGATGCGTCCAGGGTGATTGAGAATACCTTCAGGTGAATACATCGAGTAGTCAACTATCGATATTGTTGCAACACAAGTCGACGTTGTCGCCATCGAGCTGTTTTTATCATGGATCAGTGTCATTGTCCATGCCATATACAGGAGCAGCTGTCTCAGGGCAAGCGATACTCCATACCTAGGTAGCTTATATTACGGAGTACACACTACTGCATCTGGAGCACACATTCCTTTTCCTCTGCGGTGCTGTTTCAATTTTCCGACAAGTACAACTCATCTGTATCACTGGATACTCCAGTTGAAGATCTTGAGCCTGGTTTCAACCAATGAAGAGAGTTTCAGATGGAAAACCCCCGCGGACTGCGGGGACAACAGTCGAACAGAGTGAACACTGAACAGAAACCCGGCTAAACAGGCCATTACACAAACAACCGTTAGTACTCCACACCAATCCAGTCCATTCCATCCATCCCACTCTGTGTCCCGCAGGAGGATGCAACACTCTGGAGCTCTGATGCTGATTCATGCTGCCCACCTATGGATCTTCCATAATCATGGAGGATTATCATTCGGCCAGCGTCAGCTGAATATCCGTCATGAAATTTTTGTGCTCTTATCTTAGAGGGGCAACTCGAGTATTAAAGCTTGTTGATCCCGCCACTACCCTCCCATCTATCCCTTTCACAGTCCTTCCCTGACGCTCTATACCCTTTGATTTCCTCGTCTGCTTGTCTTGTCCAGTCCTTTCGCCACGAGTCGGATACCATGGCTACCGCAACCACAACTGTTCTCGAGAAGCCTAACATTGGCGTCTTCACAAACCCCAAGCACGATCTATGGATCGCGGAGTCAACACCAACCTTGGAGGATGTCAAGAGCGGCAACGGACTGAAGCCTGGTGAGGTCACGATTGAGGTTCGCAGCACAGGTATTTGCGGGTATGCTGCTCTTATTCTTTGTGTCCTACTTCCTCATGTCGCACGCAGCAGCTGACCAATGATTCTCGAACACAAAGATCTGATGTGCACTTCTGGCATGCGGGTTGCATTGGCCCAATGATCGTCGAGGGTGATCACATCCTGGGTCACGAGTCGGCTGGTCAAGTGATTGCGGTTGCTCCTGATGTCACATCCCTGAAACCCGGCGATCGTGTTGCTATCGAGCCCAATATTCCCTGCCACGCCTGCGAACCCTGTCTGACTGGACGCTATAACGGCTGCTTGAATGTCGCCTTCCTCTCCACACCCCCCGTTGACGGACTGCTGCGACGCTATGTCAACCACCCCGCCGTCTGGTGCCACAAGATCGGCGACATGAGCTTCGAGGATGGAGCCCTGCTGGAACCCCTCAGTGTATCTCTTGCGGCAATCGAGCGCAGCGGACTTCGTCTGGGAGATCCCTGCTTGATTACGGGTGCTGGTCCCATTGGTCTGATCACCCTGCTCAGCGCGAAAGCTGCCGGTGCCACCCCGCTCGTCATTACGGATATTGACGAAGGACGTCTGGAGTTCGCCAAGTCTCTTGTCCCCGAAGTGCGCACCTACAAGGTCCAATTTGGTCTCTCCGCGGAGGAGCAAGCCAATGCGATTATCAATGTTTTCAACGACGGCCAAGGTTCCGGCCCGGATGCCTTGCGACCCCGCCTGGCGCTGGAATGCACAGGTGTAGAGAGCAGTGTGGCCTCCGCCATCTGGAGTGTCAAGTTCGGCGGCAAGGTCTTTGTCATCGGCGTCGGCAAGAACGAGATGACCATCCCGTTCATGCGTCTCAGCACACAGGAGATCGACCTGCAGTACCAGTACCGCTACTGCAACACCTGGCCTCGCGCCATTCGTTTGATCCAGAACGGCGTGATCAACCTGAAGCGCCTGGTCACCCACCGGTTCGCGCTGGAGGATGCCCTCAAGGCGTTCGAGACGGCCGCGAACCCCAAGACTGGAGCCATCAAGGTCCAGATCATGAGCTCGGAGGAAGACGTCAAGGCTGCTTCGGCTGAGCAGTAGGTCTAACTTGGAACTTGTCTATACTGATGGCGTTTAGGGGGTTTGGAATCGTGTTGGGATTGTCTTGTTGATTCTTTTCGACGACACGCGCATACCTGTCATGTTCTTTGCATTGCGATAATGACCATGCCATGTACTGTTTTTGATGATTGCTATATGTGCATCCAGGCTGGGAATATAGACATTTCGAAGTTCTCTTTTCAAAGTTTGGTTGAGTATCTGGTTGGCTTTCCGACAGATTTCGCTCCTTTCTTTCGATATTCGGTGGTGATGAGGGCAGTGTAGCTCATTTTAAGCAACTAGGCCATATCTTGGCTTAGGCTTTCTGGGTCTAGAATTCTTAGGGTATGGTATCCGACGTTGACTCTGACCACTTGCATTATGGGTCTCGGCATTCTTCATATTCAGCGGCATTGCAATTCATCAACTTTAGAACATTCTGAAGAAGCTCTACGATTGTCAGAAGATTTATTGATGGCCGAGGTCAGGGTCCATTAGGCAATATACATCGTTCTTATCGCAATTCCGTTCTTATTGTGATATTAATGTGAGTGAGCACAGTTGATGCAAAACACAAAAAGTACATATTTGGCCTGCATATCTCAGAGGATTCCACTTCCTACTCTCAAAAGAAACTATTTACATGCCACAAGGACCGACGAGATGCAGTATCAGGAGGGATGATGGGGATCGATCTTTCTACGCTCTTAAAATGAGTGATCATGTGATCCTTATTCCTCTTCGGACAGAATCTTATGGAATACGAGGTAGAACCTTGACTGATTCGAGTACTCCGTACAATCTCTAATGAAACCGTGCCATCACTAGGACCTACTTCATCACTAATGAGTACTACCCTGATGAAGTGTTGGGATCCCCGGCCTCGACCTGCCATCCCAGCGGGGAGACAAGCGGGGAAAACTCCCCTTGGCATCTGGTGATTTGTTGCTCTCCAGCCAGTCAGCGTGGGGTATGGATGCTTGGCAGAGACGACGATTTCGATGTCGGGCCGGCATCGATGGCCTTGAAGCTGCCAAGTTGTTTGCGTTTTGCAGTTCAAGATGCTCGGTCTGTCAAAGGTTGAGCTCACAACTTCATTTGGTTCAAAGCTAACATATATGAAGTTATCAACACAGACGAAGTCTCGAAGATCGACACGAGTTGGCAATAATAATAGCTGACTGGGTGCATGATCCCCTGCAATATGCCAATAGAGCGCATGCTATAGTGCATAATATTCGGCTTATCCAGTTCCCGTCCTGGACAAGATCAGCATCATGGGCACCAAAAGCGGACTGGTTGGAACCCCGATATTTGACCGACTGACCAAGACCCTGCAATAATACAAATTGATGACCATCCTTGTTTGCTCCATTTCTTCCCCGCTGGTTGACCCCATTTATGGGGTTCAACTGAGTAAATCCAGTCTAGTCCTTCATGAGAGCTCTCATGGTCCCCTGCCCAGCTCCGAGCCGGCCAATTGCCGGGTCCTTGTAGACTTCGGCCCAGGCGCAATCTCCGAGCAGTCGTCCCGCATACTTGGATCTGATTGATCTGATGTGTCCGATGTCTGTCATACAGCGAGAAGAACGCATGTGCCACCGGCCGTGCTCCGGGAAAGTGTAAGGTGCGTCCGATGGAATGTTCTGCCGCTAGGGCCCAGGTCAGACGCATATAAACCTGCGCTCTCTCGCTCTTCGATTCATTTCATCCCCAGTACCGATCTCAAGTCTCCAGCCCAACATGTTGGGATCGCTGCTACTTCTCGCCCCTCTTGTGGGAGCTGCCGTGATCGGCGCCAGGGACAACAGCCAGGAATGTCCTGGTTACAAGGCCACGAATATCAAGCAGGGCCACAGCTCCTTGACGGCGGATTTGACCTTGGCCGGTAAACCGTGCAACACTTACGGCACGGACTTGAAGAACCTGAAACTTCTTGTGGAATACCAGACTGGTAGGTATTTCAGCTTTGAAAGGCAATGGTTTTTTGAGCTTACTTCTCTCTAGATGAACGTCTCCATGTTAAGATCTACGACGCCGATGAGGAAGTTTACCAAGTCTCCGAGTCGGTTCTCCCTCGCGTGGATGGCAAAGGTGGATCTAGCAAGAAGTCAGCTCTCAAGTTCGACTATCAGGCGAATCCTTTCTCCTTTAAGGTCAAGAGAGGCGGCGAGGTGCTTTTCGACACCACCGGTTCGAACCTGATCTTCCAGTCGCAGTATCTGAACCTCCGCACCTGGTTGCCCGAGGATCCTTATCTCTACGGTCTCGGAGAGCACACTGATTCTCTTCGTCTGGAAACCACAAACTACACGCGTACTCTGTGGAACCGTGATGCTTATGGTATTCCTGAGAAGACCAACCTGTACGGTACTCATCCCGTGTACTATGACCACCGTGGCCAAGACGGCACCCACGGTGTCTTCCTACTAAACTCCAACGGCATGGACATCAAGATCGACAAGACCGAGGACGGCAAGCAGTACTTGGAGTACAACACTTTAGGGGGCGTCTTTGACTTTTACTTCTTTACCGGTGCCACCCCCAAGGACGCTAGTATCGAATATGCGAAAGTCGTCGGTCTTCCCGCCATGCAGGCCTACTGGGCTTTCGGTGTTTGTTCCCCAGTCTTTCGATCTGCCGGATTCCTGTCTAACCCTCTTCTAGTTCCACCAGTGCAGATACGGCTACCGTGATGTCTTCGAGGTTGCTGAGGTTGTCTACAACTACACCCAGGCGAAGATTCCACTGGAGACCATGTGGACCGACATTGACTACATGGACAGACGACGGGTGTTCACTCTTGACCCTGAGCGATTCCCTCTTGAGAAGATGCGTGAGTTGGTGACATATCTGCACAACCACGATCAGCACTACATCGTCATGGTCGACCCCGCTGTCAGCGTGAGCGGTAAGTCACCTTTTTCCAAGTACGGAGCGGGGTTATCATTGACAGTCGCCTAGACAACGTCGGCTACAACGACGGCATGGAGCAAGGCATCTTCCTGCAGACTCAGAACGGTAGCCTCTACAAGGGTCAGTCTCACCTGTAAACATCAATGACACCCCAGACCACTCACCTATACAGGTGCCGTCTGGCCTGGTGTGACTGCTTATCCCGACTGGTTCCACCCTGACATCCAGGAGTACTGGAACGGCGAGTTTGACAAGTTTTTCAACACCGAGACCGGCGTCGACATTGACGGTCTGTGGATCGATATGAACGAGGCCGCGAACTTCTGCCCTTACCCTTGCAGCGATCCCGAGGCCTACTCTGAGGAGAACGATCTGCCTCCCGCCGCTCCCCCTGTTCGTCCCAGCAACCCACGCCCGTTGCCCGGATTCCCTGGTGATTTCCAACCTTCGTCCTCCTCGAAGCGGTCCACCAAGGGATCTAAGGTTGGACTGCCTAACCGTGACCTGATCAACCCTCCGTACAAGATCCGCAACGAAGCCGGCTCCATCAGCAACAAGACCATCAACACCGACATCATCCATGCCGGCGAGGGATATGCCGAGTATGACACTCACAACCTTTATGGTACCAGTAAGTAGCGCCCATCGGCCCGGTCGCGAGCCCAGTCTAACCTTTCCACAGTGATGAGTTCCGCTTCTCGCAATGCCATGCAGCACCGTCGCCCTGACGTGCGGCCTTTGATCATCACTCGCAGCACATATGCCGGTGCTGGCGCCCACGTTGGACACTGGTATGTGCAACCCCGAGATCAATTCGTGAATCTGTACTAACCGCCGCCAGGCTGGGTGACAACCTCGCTGAGTGGGGCAAGTACCGCATCTCCATCGCGCAGATGGTTGCGTTCGCCTCGATGTTCCAGGTGCCCATGATCGGATCCGACGTGTGCGGTTTTGGCAGCAACACAACCGAGGAGCTCTGCGCTCGCTGGGCCCGTCTCGGAGCCTTCTACACCTTCTTCCGCAACCACAATGACATCGCCTCGATCCCGCAGGAGTTCTACCGCTGGCCCACCGTTGCCGAATCCGCTCGCAAGGCCATCGATATCCGCTACAAGCTCCTTGACTACATCTACACTGCCTTCCACCGCCAGACCCAGACCGGCGAGCCCTTCCTGCAGCCCATGTTCTACCTCTACCCCGAGGACAAGAACACCTTCAGCAATGACCTGCAGTTCTTCTACGGCGACGCCATCCTGGTCAGCCCCGTGAGGGACGCGAATCAGACTTCGGTTGACGCATACTTCCCCGACGACATCTTCTACGACTGGAACACGGGCGCCGCCCTGCGCGGCCACGGAGCCAACGTCACCCTCAGCAACATCGACGTTACCGAGATCCCCATCCACATCCGCGGCGGCAGCATTATCCCCATCCGGTCCGAGTCCGCCATGACCACCACCGAGCTGCGCAAGAAGGGCCTCGAGCTCATCATCGCCCCCGGCCTCGACGGCACCGCCTCGGGCAGCCTGTACCTCGACGACGGCGACTCCCTCGAGCAGCGTGCCACTCTCGAGCTGAAGTTCACGTACCGCAAGGGCCGTCTCCAGATCAAGGGCAAGTTCGGTCTCCGCACAGACCTGAAGATCAACGCTGTTACCCTGCTCGGCCAGAAGGCTGCGCCTCGCGGTGTGACTGCCTCCAGGTCCGTAAACGAGGCTTCCTTTGACTCTGGCCGGCAGAGCGTGACCGTCAAGACGAGCCTGGATCTTACCGGTCCTTCCGAGGTCAACCTCAACTAGATTTGTACAGTGTTAGCTTGCAGCAACAATGTGAATCAATCTATTACACTTTAATTGAATTGCCATTGGCAGCGAGGCCGCAAGGGATAAAACTACGTCCGTGTCAGTGTCTACGTACTTCTACGAGTACGTAGCCTAATGATCCCTTTGAACGTAGCAAGTACATACTCCATACAGGAACCAGTTCCGCAAAGGCAAGTACTAGTAAAACATGTTCCACCCACAGGAACGCGGATCATTATCATTCATCTACGTCCCTGCATGATGATCCATACTTCACCCACATACCACGCCCATCTCAAACAACGCAAGGGACCAAAATACTACAATCAAGGGCCGCAGGCCGCACAACAAACGCGCCCTACCATCCATAAGTACATCCCATTCCCTTCTACTTTAACAGAAACAGCCCGTTGTCAACGCACATCTCCTCAAGTTCCACCTCACTACCCAAACAAAACACAAACCACAAACCACCAAAATGCAACTCAACCCCATAGCCCTCGCCCTCCTCTCCACCCTCACCCTCGCCCGCGCCGACCTGAGCTACTACTGCGAAATGGCCAAGGACAAATCCAACTTCATCCAGAAAGCCTACTGCTGCGATGACCTGGTCCCTGCCCGGTACGCGCAGGGCTCGCTCCAGGCGGAGAATTGTACGTGCGGCCTGCTGATCATCCTTGGGTTTTCCCTCTTGACTGATGCTGATGCTGATGCTGTGTAGGTACGCTTGCGGATCCGAAGACGGTGGGGGATAAGTGCCCGAATGACGGGACGGTGCCGGTTTGCTGTTATACGATTGTAAGTTGATTGTCTGTGCTTGGGGTGAGAGGGCGAAAGAGAGGGCGGGGGCTAATGGGTGATAGGAGCATATCTTTATTTGTACTTCAAATGGGTATATCCAGGACCTGTAGGAAGCGGGAGGTTGAGGGTGGTGTATATGGTAGATGGTGTTGTGTATGATGGTGAAGGATGTGGCTGGTGATATGATATTGTCTGTTGCTGCTGCGTGATTATGAGTAACAGAAGAAGGGGATTGATGTGGATGATTGAGGAGACAATTGACTCCTGACAAACTTCGAGTCAAACATGACAATACCTCGGCATTTCGGGATGAGTCTTCATATATCGTCGTACTTCTTCCTCATGACTCATGATAATTGCAAACCTGGACTAAGATGACTCGCCAGCCAAAAGTGGAGAGACGGAAATCCCCCATCTGCCGACGTCTCGGCAAATCCATCCACTACAATTAAGGAGACAGACTAACACAAAGACCGGCTCATCGGACTCTGACCGAGATTATGACGGTCTTTTTCCGTTTCATGTGATGGACAAGATTGGTGGAAAATAGGCAACGCCGTAAATACATTCAAGTCGTAAGTCATATCGTCGCTACGCAGCACTGCGCCTCGATCACCGCTGGAGTAGTCAAGTACCACCCATCAACTCCTCCGCGTTCAACCTGAACACCCGATCAGTTAGTCCAGTCTCACTGGCACATAATCGCAGACACAACTCGGTGAACGGGCCAACGTCAACCCCATGAAACCGCGTGTGCGGCCAGTCTGTCGCGTATATTACCCGCCTCGGGCCCCTGCTTAGAAGTTCCCGCGTAACGACCTCAAGATCGCGCAGTTGTTTGTCCTTGCTGAGGCGGTACGGGGCCGAGATTTTGACGTATGTCTGGCCGGCTTGGAGGAGGGTGATAAGCGACGAGAAGCCTGGGAGGGTGTATGGATTGAATTGACGAGTGGTGATGAACGGTTTTGGAGGGAGAACGGGGCACCCGAAGTGGTCGATGCAGATTTTGACTCCGAGGGACGGAACGATGTGCTTGAGCATGGGCATCATGTGGAGAGGCAAGTAAAGCTGGATCATCCAGCCGAGGGGACGGATGAGCTCTGCGTGTTGGGAGAGGGCTTCTGCCAGCTCGGATTCGGAGAGGACTCTGCCTACGGATTGTAGGTTGACTCGGACTCCGCGCACGCCTAGTGTATGCCATGCGGAGAGAGTGGTGGAACAGGTCGTGGCCGGGTCAATGACGACCACTCCTCGCCCGTGAGACGGGCCAATGCGTTTGAGGGCTTCGAGGAGGCATGAGTTGTCGGTACCGTAGATGGATGGTTGGACCAGAACGACGTTCTTGATTCCCAGGGTAGATTCGAAGGCCAGAGCCTCCTCGAGGGTGTGAGAGGATGGTATGTATGCTGCGCCTGGGGAGACCGGGTACCGGTTCGGTTCCACGACGTGCATGTGGCTATCCCATGATCGTGGGGGGATACGGTGCTTAAGGGGGACGGGATGTGTGAGTTGGTCATCCTTGATGATCGGCTCGGTCTTTCTAGCTGCCAGGCAGAGTGAGGCTCGAGATGAGCTGTCGAGAAGGCATGGCTTGGACTGGAGGGGAGTGAGTATGTTTGACATGGTTGGATGTCGGGTACTCCAGCGAGGGTGAACTTACGAGCGTAAGAAGTCGACGTTTCAGGACTGCTCGTCTCAGCAGATCAATACAAAGGGCTGTCATCGCAGAAACCAGCTCCGAGAATCCACGTAGTGTGCCACCTCAGCAAGGAATGTGGCTAGGATCATGAACATGAGGAGAGTCCCAACCCCGTTTGCTTTACCAGAGAAGCATGGGTATTAGAGGGGAAGGGAAAAAGAAAACAGGAAGGAATGGACACGATTTGCGTCCGTATCACAGAATGCTTTAGTAGGTGGACATGGTTGAACAAAAGGAAGTGCTGTGACACAAGGAGCGGAAGGTGTCCGTGTCTGCAAATCAAGGGCAGCGAACCGAGCCCAAACGGGACATCGGCTCATAGCAAATTCCTCAGATCTTTCCATTGATCCATTCGACTTCTTCATTCAGGACAATTCCTGAAGCGGAAACTAAAGTGGATTGCCAGCGGATCCATCCGGTAGATCTGCCCTGACCACTGTTAACATCGGAGGACTCCAAGGATTGATGAATTTAGAAGACTCACCTCTTCATCAGTCAATATAACTGATGCCATAGGTGACAGTACTCCGTAGTACTATCCCTGTCTAAGAAATGAAAGATGCTGCCTGCATGCGCAAGGAGACTATCAGTCTCATCGGAAGTTGGCCGAAGCGAGACCCTTGTCATGTGCTTTTTCGGCGTCTGCGAATTTTTCCCACTTCCCGCGGAAGATACCGACCTCAATCTCCCAGAAACGAGGCCTCGGTGGATATCCATTAATCCGATTGTCCAAATTATACCAATCAATTGGCAAATTAATTCCATCGTCTCCATCAAGAGCTTTCCCCGCAGACCTTGAATTAGTGCTTGTTTCTGTCTAGTTCTTCCCCGCATGTCATCGTTCAGTCGCCATCATGCGGCTGGCGATTGACTGGTCGCGGTGGACCACCAGTCCTTATTACGCCGTCGTCATTCTGATTATTGCCTGCGGGAGTATTCCGAAAGGTATATGCGCCTCTCGATATCTGCCAATTCGTGTACTGACCGTGCATGTCGTCAATCTACAGGTTACGATGAAGGTGGCTTTAGCGCCAGTGTCAATCTAGAGTCGTTTGTGAACGATTACCATCTCGCGTCTTCTGAATTGACGAATAACAAGACGGCTTTGGCGAACCGGAAGGCCAACATCACCTCGTTCAACGTTTTGGGTGCCGCGTTTGGCGCCCTGCTCGCATTGGACTTGAACGATCGTCTGGGCCGGCTGCGCTCGTGGCGATTAGCTTGTCTGATATGGGCCTCGGGTCTCTTCGTTCAGGTCTTCTCCTCTGGTATATACGGTTTACTTCTTGCGGCGAGGCTGTGGAGTGGACTAGGGGCTGGAATGCTCACAGTTACCACACCGTTGTATCTGTCCGAAATTGGTATGGGATGCGCGATTTGGACACAATTGACTGAGACAAATTGCTGACACAGTGATACTCGTTTAGCCCCTGCAAGAACTAGAGGTTTGGTGGTCAGTATCTACATGGTTATATTGTTGGCTGTATTGGCATTGGGTGGGTCACCATCTTCCAGATATTGGGGTGCCTTACAGAGCTGACGTTGTCAACAGGTTTCTTCATCAATTATGGCGCCAGTCTGCATATGGCCCCAACGCGGACTCAGTACCGTCTCGTGCAATCCATACCTCTGATGCCCGTCGGCATTGCGTTCTTTGCGTCCTTCATTGCACCCGAAACGCCTCGCTACTTAGTCTCAAGGCTCCGGCATGACGAAGGACGATCAGTCCTCGCTCGTCTGCGTGGCAAAGGCATCTCCGACCCAGCGATCGAAGACGAATTCAACGCCATCGATGCGCAAGTGCGGACCAAGGCGATGGATCTGGCGTCTGTAACCCACTGGGAAGCATTCAAAGAGACTCAACTGAACTCCAACTACCGGCAGCGATTCTGGCTGCTGATGGCCATGCAAACCATCTCCCAATGGACCGGAGGCAATGGCATAACCTACTACGTCTCCACCATCTTCCAGTACGCCGGAGTCGACGGCAACGCGCGCTCGCTCGTCTCCTCGGGCGCCTACGGGATCGTCAAGCTGGTCTTCACCATGGCCTTCACCTGGGGGCTGATCGACTACCTCGGCCGCCGACGGTGCGCCCTCGCAGGGCTGAGCCTCCAGCTCGCTGCCCACATCTACATGGGAGCATACATGGGCCTGCAGCCGGGCTCGAGCACCAACCGCTCCGCCTCCGACGCCGCCATCGCCTCCGTCTTCATCTACGCCGTCGGCTGGTCCATCGGCCTATGCACCATTCCGTACCTCTACGGAACGGAGATCTTCCCCACCCGCATCCGCAACGTCAGCTACGCGATCAGCATGTCGCTGCACTGGTTCTTCCAGTTCGCTGTCGTCCGCGTTACCCCGAATATGTTCGTCTCGCTCGATGTCTGGGGCGCCTACCTCTTCTGGGCGACCATTTGCTTCTCGGGGCTCGTGGTCTTGGGCATCTGGATGCCTGAGACGAAAGGCGTGCCAATTGAGCGGATGGGTGATCTCTTCGAGGGACCGTGGTACTTACGCTGGCGAGCGAAGCCAAGACCGGTCGGTTCGTCTTTGGCTTCTACGGCTGAAATGGACGCGGGCGTTTATTTTGGTGAGAAGAGGCCGGGTTGGGGGAACGTTTCTGTATGAGCTTTTACCCTGAGGTCTTGAATTCCTGTTTGTGCTACGGCTGCTGTGTATATACCATCTCACTTGCACATTTTCATTCCCAACATTGACTGTACATGGATGTGCAGAACGCATGAATCTGTTCATACAATTCTACCACTTTCAAAATGAATATACTATGACGAACAGTAACGCAACTCCATGGATATCACAACAGTCCATTACATCAAAAATTACACGCATCCAGGCACTCGTCCGTTCAACTTCCAGGATGATCATCCTGTCCTGCTCCACCCCGACTCAAATGCAGACGTCATGTTAGTCGTGATGGGCTCCGCATATGAGAACGCTTCGAATACCTCGGGCGTAATCTCGTAGGAACCCGGATTGTCCAGCGTCATCACCGCGTCGGGTATGCCGCCGAGTAGATGCGTCGCTGGCATGGGCGGCACCCCCGTCTGGGACAGCTCAAAATCCGCGACGGGTTGCTGGAATGCGTAGCCCTGGTGTAGCAGGGGTGCGTTTGTGACGCGCGGCGCGGGGATGGAGGTTGGTATGGTTGGTGCCTGGCGGGCCGGGGAGACGTGACGGGAGCCGCTGCCCAGATTTAGAGTGGGCTGGCCGGGGTGCTGGCTGGGGGATTGACTGTGAGTTCGTGAGTGTGGTTGCGAGGTTGGTTGCGAGGTTGGTTGTGAGCGTGGATGTTCGGGCTGCGGCGGTGGAAGTTGGATGTGGATGTCAATTCGGAGTTTCTCCAGTTCTTGGTATATGAGGCCTAGGGCTGTGGTGATGACTTGAAGAAAGTTAGCATAGTCTTGTCGGTGTGAGAGAAGTGCCGTGACTTACCAGGACTTGAAACCTTGACTCGCTCGAGTGCAAGGATGCAAAACTTCAGTTTGTTGAGTGTACCGGGCGCTGCATATTTTAGGGCCTGGATTTCCAGCAGGAATATCGATGCAGCCGTGTACACGCTATATGCTAATGAGAGCACGACATGCGCGTCGCCAAAGGTACGACGGTAGAGGTCGTATAGCGATAATATGGCAGTCGCCGACGTCATGCATTGGACCAGGTGACTTTTATCGTATGCCTCGCGGTTTCTCTTTGAACAAAGGATCGGACGATGAAGGAGGATGTTGATCGTATGATACAAGCAGCTGTAGAGGAGGCCGTCAGACAAATAGTGACATCGAATCGTAACGGAGACAAACTCACTTCAAAATCACGATATGGCTTGGTGGCGAGTATGGAGGTAGCTCCATAGCCACCAGCTTCAGGTAGTCTGGCAACTCATCCCACCATTCTGCCAAATTCCTCGCCTGCTCCTGGACGCAACTATGGAACTCTGCTTCAGACACCTGTCGAATAGGATCGTAAATATGAATCAAGATCTCATTCAGGATCTCCGCCAATCCACACATCCTCATGAAACATGATGTAGAATGAGCCTGGGTCGGCGGATAGTGAGTGCCTTCTGGGAAAATAACCCCATGAGGAGTCCAGATCTCGATTTCAGACGTATCATCCACTGCCAGAGATTATGAGTAACAGAACCACGCTAGGCAGGGAAGAGACAACTCACATATAGTTCGCGGGGGACTGACGTGAGAGTTCTGCATGGTTGGCGACCTGCCAAAGTACAATGACACCAGCTTGTCCCAGAAATAACAGCTCCAAAAGAGGCGGTTCCGAATCTCAATGTCTTCGTCGCTCAATTGAGCCGAATCCGGATACTTGCGACTATCAATGGAGATACCGAGATCGTCCAACAATCGAAAGGCCATGCCACTGTACAGCCATGCTTGTGTTCGATTTCCTCGCCCACACTCCTGTGCACTGAGCAGGAGCAACGTCTGGATGGTCGGAATGCCAGCATAGCCGACTTTTAACGAATCATACAACCCCGACACAGCGCGGTGAGAGAATTGAGCGCCGCCATCGAAGGATTCGAGGATGGGGCCAATTTTGGGTTCAGCCTTGCACCATCGTACCGAATGAGAGAGAATTGCATTAAGAAGTGTATCCGAATAATAAGGACCATTGATTTTCATATCGCCTGGAGATCGTAAGCACTTTTGTTTCTGACATCGGACGATGTGGGTACGAACGAGTAAACGCAGGTCGGTAAACGAAGTTGAAAAGTGGCTGAATCCAGCACCAGTGAGAGTCAAGAAGATATTGGAATGGTTCCTGCCGAAATCCCAAAGTGAGCCTTGTCCTCTCGGGAGACGAAGAGTCCACCTACCGGCATGGCAGCCAGCTGCTCAAATGCCCTCTCTCTCCAAGCATTGTTGATGAGCCTTTCCTTCCGTCCCTCTAGCTGCATGGCAAGATTGGAAGATGACGAGGTCTCGCTCAAAACACCACTCGGGAGCTGAAACAAGCTGGTAGGACCGTGGAAAGATATTCGGCCATCGTGCTCGATCCGGAGACCTTCAAAGTCCCTGGCCAAGCTAGGCTCGTTTCCCTCTTCCTCCTTTATCCTGGTCCAAGGACGTGGACTCGAACTGGACTCACCCGCCGACGACGGTGAGCCTGCTTTCCGAACGTTTGTCTCGGACAGCTGCTGACCCCGCAGTTTGGCCAGAGCATCTTCCAGCTGTGCGACTCGAGCTTCTAATTGCTTGGTGTACGATAGGGTCGGAGCTCTGAGGACAACTCAACACGTCAGCAAGGGAGAAGGGATCGACAGGAAGCTGCAGGAACGGCCGGGGATACGGATCGGAGACGTACAAGCTATAAACGCACGTTTCCCCGCGAGCTGCACAACGCGAACACGACGGACTGGCACCGTTGCATTTTACCTAAATAGTCAAACGTCGATGAGCTCCGTGTCCAATCCGATAAGCAAATAAGGTCCAAACCGTCGAGGATCCTTTCTCCGTATCTTCACATCCTCTTCGGAATTCACCCGAGGGGACAGGGGGAAAACCCACCTTGCGCTTGCGGCAGGCCTCACATGAGAAGGCGCTCTTCCGAGTCAGATTCGTTTTCAACGGGATGTCGGCCATGCCCGATTTACTTGGTTCGACTACCATGAAATCAACGAGGGAGGCGAATCAATATGATCGCGGGAGATCGAACAAACTGCGCGGAACCCTCCATGAGAAGAATTGGACTCAAACAACAAGAGGCGAAAACAAAAGGGAAGAGAGAAGAAAAGGTCGCAGCGGTAGTGGGGGGGGTGAAGGACTAGAATCGGCGGCGAGTGGGAAGAGGGGATGAGGGGGCAATGCTGCCCTGCTAGCAGCGACTCGGGAAGTTTCGCAGGCTGCTTGCTGGTCTTCTAGAAGAGCTGGAAGAAAAATAGGAGGAATAACGTTGTCGCTGTTGGTGGGGGGGTGTGTGTGGAACATGGAATCCGAAAGTCGAATGGACGAGCGATCCTCAATCAGAGCGGATCAGAAAGGAAAAAGCATAAAAGCTTCTTTAAGAGACTGTCAAATAACGGCATGCCGCCATGAAGTCCAAGACGGCTCTGTCGGTGATACTCCGGAGTATTTGTCCTGGGCAACTTAGAAGTCATGCTGTCATCCCCGATTTCGGCAACATAGACGAGGAGTCAGTAGATAATCATTTCGCATTAGATAGTATTAGTCTCGCAAAGAGGTCCTGCTTCCTTCAAGCCAACTCTTAAATTGACATAAAATGTCTCAGATGAAGAGCTGATCTCGTTGCAACAAGGCTGGAAGTGAGAGCCGAGAGCCCTAACCTCTATAATGGTGGCTCCGTAGAGACTTGGCATCCCGAAGCCGGAGGACGGGGGTGATACTCGATTGGGCATGGATGTGGATCACTGCCTCGTATATGAAACTGGGCTATGGTACAGGATAGTAGTCGAGATTATAGTACAAGGATAGGACATAGGATACATCAGACAAATTGCTTCTCCAGCTGTACCAACAGATCATGGACCTCATCGACCTTCAGCCTGACTGCCCGTGGCTTGTGGAGAGCGTTCTCCCCCAGCCTTGTCTCGAGCACTTCCTTCAATTTCTGTCCATTTGCATCTGTTTTGGTCTGCATTTGACCTGTCACATCCACAGTGATACTCGAGTCCGCGACATCTTTAGGCCCGAGGATGAAAATCAGATTGTACTTCATCTGTTTGGCCCGTTGGATCTTCTTCCCGAGCGTCTGGCTACTCGTGTCGACATCGATCAGGAATGTCGAGTCGACGGATGAAAGAGGCTTTGGAGAGGTTGCATTGCCCTGGCCAGCAACAAGAGGACGGAAGCCGGAAATTTTCGCGGCAGCTTCTTGCGCCTGCTTCAGCACCGCCTCATCCTGGTTGACCGTCAGAATGATCCCCTGACGCGGGGAGAGCCAGAACGGCCAGCGACCGGCATATTGTTCGATAAGCAAGGCAAGGAAGCGTTCCAGCGACCCAAAATTGGCCCGGTGAACCAGCACGGGCGTCGCTCTTCCTGGAGTCGCCGGGTTGTAGTCCTCTTCACCCTCCGCAACTTGATACTCCAACCCGAACCGTTGCGGCAGGTTCATATCCAGCTGAATAGTGGATAATTGGTGATATTTCCCCGCCTGATCCTGCAATTGAATGTCGATCTTCGGCCCGTAGAAAGCACCATCACCCTCGTTCATCGCCCATTCCCTCCCACTGTTGTCCAAGGCTTCCCGCAGCTGAGCCTCCGCACTGTCCCATAGCTCCAGGCTCCCGATAAAGTCCTTCTCAGGCCTAGTAGAAAGTACGAGACGGTATGGTCCCAGCCCAAATGTCGTCATCACCATGTCGACGAACCCCAGCGCGGACGCGATCTCCCCCTTGATCTGCTGCGGTCGGCAAAAAATATGACCATCGTCCTGATGGAATCGTCGGACACGGGTAAGCCCGCTCAGGGATCCCGAGACTTCGTTACGGTGGAGAGGGCTGAAATCGGCGTAGCGGATGGGCAGTTCGCGATATGAGTGGTTCTGCGACTTGAAAAGGAGACAATGGCCGGGGCAGTTCATCGGTTTCAGGCCGTACGATTCGTCCTCGCCCGCTTCTCCGTCGGTTTCCCCCGTGGCTCCTCGACCTTTGACCTCGTACATGTCATCCTTGTAATTCTGCCAATGGCCCGAAACCTCCCATAGAGAACGCTTGTAGATCGTTGGCGTCAGAACTTCGCGGAATCCGTATTGAAGGTACTGGGTGCGGAGAAACGAGATCAGTCGGTTGATGACGTGGGTGCCGTTGGGTAGAAAGAGAGGCGATCCAGGACTGTAGATAGAGGTGGTGAAGAGATCTTGAGCGGTTCCTAGAGCTCTGTAATCCGTATTCGACGCGGTGGATGCTGGGAGACGGGACTGTTCAGCATGCGCTTCGGAGCACGAACAGGATCGGCTTGATGTCGTTGACAGCCATTGCAGTCTCGTGGTCGGCGCTCTAAAATTTTTCGCGCCATTGTCGAAGACTGGTCGTTTCGAGAACGAGCGCTGCCAGGAGAGAGCGGATAATCGACGCATGGTTGGTTAATTCATGGCAAGGAATTTTTCTTCCGCGACACGACGCGAAGGTCCAGCTGGATCGGCCCGATTGGGAAATCAACGAATGGCATGTGCGCTTCCCCACTATAACAACAGTTTCGATCGACACATCAGCGCATTACTTCGCAATGGCATAAATGCGATGACTCTTATTGCGAGAGCATCAAGACAGATATATCTGTCGGTTGAGATTGCAGCGGTTCTTAATGCTCATCATTCTGGCGCACTGCGATCTTTAGTTCGACGGTCAATCCAAGACGCCGAAAAGTGGAAGCATATACGAATAAAGTGAAAAAGCCCAAATATATACTCAACATGTCTCCGGGCTCAGCTTGCCCAGCAGAGAGCTCTGTACTGGGCGAGTCCTGGGTTGTGGCGTCAACCTCATCCTTGCAAAAGAAGCATCTACCAGAAGAATCCGAGCGAAAAGGACAGGCAAATAAAGAAGACCAGAGCAAGGGATGCCATTCGATGACCACATCTGGTTCTTCAATATCAGGTCCTGAGCTCATCATGCCGTCAATATGCGAAGTACCTATCTCAGAAGCCTCCTGGGTAGTGCCGGAGTTGCGCTCTCGCACGCGGTCCACGCATACAGTCAAACGAAGACACAAGCGATTATCCGATCAGCCAGGGAAGAAGGGAGAGTCTGGAGCGTCGAGTTTGGAAGACTCTACGGCAGCAGCGCGCAGTTCACAGGGAGGTGAAGGCGTGTCCATCAGCTCTGGAACAACATCTAGCTCTACGCGCATGGAAAGATACATCAGAGCATTGATCAACCTCCTCCTCATGGCGGCAATCTCCCACCTTCTCATTCTACCTGAGCTCGTCCACCAATATCAAACCCTCTGCAGCATCGAGGCAGTATCAACCCTCTACCCAGCGAGCTGCATCCCTCCTTACCCGCACCCACCATCCACAATCCCGCAATCCCGCTCAGTGCAGTCCAACCCCAACCCCATCCTAACCTCCCAATCCCGCCTCGAAACCCTCTTTAACATCACCCTCACCCAAATGTCCATCTTACATCCCACCCTGCGACAAACCGAGTCCCTCCTCCGCGACCTCCACGCGAATCTCAAAAAGGCCTACCCGGCCGCCAAACACGAACTCGACCTCGAATTCGCCGGCTGCACACAAGCCGCCCGCACCGCGACCGGCAAGTTCGCCTCCCTGAAAGCAGACATCCACTCCGCGACAGACAGCCTCCTCGCTACCGCAGCCACCGACGACAGCACCGGCACAGGCCGAGGCCGAGGCCGCTCCGTCGCACAGGACGCCAGACTCTCAACCCAACTGGCCCGCCGGGAAGCATACCTCGACCAGCTGACGGCGCGCATGCAGTCCAAGGCCGAGGCGCTGTGCGGTGACTTTGCCACGCTGGACGACCACCTCGAGTCTATCGAGGAGATCGTGCAGAGGGAGATGCGCGCCCCTCCCTCCTTTCCTGGCACCCAGACAACTGCCGGGAACGGGGCTAGTGGCGACAACGGCAACGGCAACGGCAAGGGTCTCTGGGCTTTCATCGACGCGATCGTGCCGTTCACCGGAAGGACGTCTCCAGTGCGTTCTGGGGAGGATGAGACGTCGACGTCGGGGATGGGGATGGGCAGGAACACGTATCTGTCCGACTCTTATCGGCAGGCGGCGAATTACCATCGGCCTGTGGCTGATCTGATTCGGAGATTGTATATCGATCTGCAGAGCCTGCAAAGGAGGAAAGGTAATTTGGTATAGGCATTAGCATCAGCATCAGCATCAGCATCAGCATCAGCAACGTAACGTAACGTTCGCGACGAGTGTATGTGATTTCCAGAGTTTGCGCGACTGGAGGAGAGTAGACAAGCTGCGCCTACATCAATTACCGGTTATGATTGACGATCGATAATTATATCTCAATGAAGAATACCTACGAGAAACGTTTCTTCTAATTCGCGAGTCAAAGAATGAAAGAGTCCTGAAAGGGTAGAGTAGTTTCATTAATTATGTATATATGTTGTATGTACGGGGCATAAGGCATAGGCATGGCAAGGGCATAACATGAATCAAATACAAGAACGATGGAGTATCCGACTCCATCGCGAAAATCCCGATCCCAAAATCTGTAGACGTGACGTAGCCATCTCATTAATGTGCATCGTGCATTAAACCAAGGAAATCATTTCGTTAGAATCCCAGCATGGCAGCGACCACGCTGAACACCAGGACGGAGGCTGTGTACGACCCTTTGATGGAGGTGGCGGCGCCGGGGAAGAGAGATGTGGTGGCGGAGGCTCCGGAGCTAGAGGCGGAGCCAGTGCTCGAGCCAGAGCCGGAGCCGGTAGTAGAGCCGGTGCTGCTGCTGCCACCGCTGCTGCCAGTGGTAGATCCGGAGGCGGAGCTGGTGCTGGTGCTGGAGCTGGAGCTAGGGCCGGTGGTGGTGGACTCCGAGCCGGTAGACGAGCCAGAGCTCGAGTTAGAGCTGGAACCGGTTCCAGTAGTGGTCGAGGTGGACTGGGTAGCCGGCTTGGTGGTGGTCGCCAGAGTGGTGGTAGGGGCTGAGGTGGTGGTGGATGAAGTGCTTGTACTCGAGGTGCTAGTGGTGCTGGTGGAGCTGCTGGTCGTCGAGGTCACCGAAGGGCTAGGCGAGGTATCGACGGCCCCGTCGAACTTGATGCTCTGCCATGAGCCACTGTTGTCCGAGTAGGTGTAGGACTCGGCAGGGTTGCTGTTCTCAATGTGAACCGACTTGACGTACATGGTGTACGGTCCCTTGCTGTAGTCGGTCAACCCACCGGCCCATTCGATGGTACCCTGTCCGTTGTCGGGGTCGCCGCCTGCCCAGGAGCCGATTCTCAGGCGCATAGGAGTCTGCGGGAACCGAGTGCCACCCTTGGCATCGTTGTATGCAAGCGTACGCACGACCGCGCCGTCAACATACCAGGTAATCGCATCCTTGGTCCAGTCGATGGTGTAGGTGTGGAAAGTGTCCTGAGGAGTACCAACGCCCACATAAGTGGCCCGGTCATAGGTCGTGGTATCGCCTTTACCGAAGTAGTTGGTCTCGATCTGAGTGGTATCACCGCCCAATGCTTCCTGCGCTTTCTTAGTCCGGTTCAAGAAGAAAATCGGGTGAACAAGCAGGCTTACCCAGTCAATCTCATCCAGATCATCCGACTCTAGGACGATACTGCTCACAATACCGGTACCAGGAGCGGCCTTCATCACCACTTCGGCCTTTCCGAAGAAGAAGTAGAAGTTGGTGTCAATGGTAGGCGCATCACCCTTCTTAGCGACAGTGAACTCAGCGCCCTGTGCGCCAATGGGAACACTGCCTCCAGTGACGGTCCATTGACCCAGAGCTGAAGCTGAGGTGAAGTCGGCAGTGTAACTGGATGCGGCAAGACCCTTGTCGGCCGGACAGGACTCTGCGGCGCAATCGTTAATTAAGCTGCTATAGATCATCTGCAGTAAGAAAAAGACTCACTCTCAAGGGGATTGCAATTTGTGTAGGTCTGTGCAGAGCACAGAGGGAGCACTGCAGTCAGGGCTGCTGCTGCATACTTGAAATACATGGTTGCGTTATGCAGAGCAAATGAGCGCTGCGTCAGGCAAGAGAGCTGTGTACCAGATGATACTGGGGCAAGACTTTTGAAAGTAACGACTGTAAGTATATGCGGTAAGACTTAGGGCTCAGGAGGCTGTCGTCCAGTCAACAAAGAGGTGTGTGTGTGTGTGTGTGTGACAAAAATGATTCTGTTGCTACAAGGACGGGGAATTGACAGCAGTAAATAGTACCCTGGTCCCCGTCGATTACTTATGAAAGAAAGAAGTGGAGGAAACCATGAGCGAGTTTACTGAGGAGGCTGAGCGTGCGCACCGTGGACTATCGAAACTAGAGTCATCAGGACAAAACTATAGATAGTAGTGTCGCCGTGAGGCACCCGTGGGATTAGTCGAGTTTTTTTCCTGCCACCGAGCCGAGGATCGCCTCTGATTGGGAGCGCAGGATTTTAGCATTGTCCCCTGGGTCGATGATCCAGCGTACCGTCTCAGACTCGAGGGGTCTAAGGCAGGAACTGAGTGCTCAGAGGTCAGCTTGCATCAAAGATGAAGGTGGTCAGACACCGTGATTGATCGGACAATGTAGGCAGGCAACCGACCACCCGATCTAGTGGATCAAAAACTGGAGAAGACCCATCTTGCACAGGATCAGCTCATGATGATAGGCGCGTGGGATGCACCTCAGCCGTCGATTGTTCATGAGCGGTAAGACCTGTGACTGGGCTGAGGGTGAATGTGCCCAAACTCGGCCGGAAGGTATTCAAAATTGCAAGAATCTAAGTTTGAGTCTTGACTCTGACCGTCAGACGGACTGACCGACCGGGGAAACCACTTGGCCACAGGCAAACCGTAGCATTGCAAGTGCAAGTGCAACTGTAAGCGAGCGGCGCAGTAGTGAGCTACATACGTACTGGAGAAAAAAAGCTTGAGCCGCGATGTCTCAGACTGCAGACAACAATAGCCCTCTAGGTTAATGTCCTAGTCCGGGTGTGGTTTGGCTCAGGTCCACGGTTGCATTGACACGAACTTGTGTTGGTGATGGAAAGTAAAAATCTCCTAGTCTAGTCACTCTACGGAGTAGTGTCTGTCTAGTACCTACTAATAGTGTCCTGCAAAGTGTCGAGTGACTCGGCAGACTTGATAGTAGTATCGGGTACTGTGCTCCGTAGATAGTAACCATTATTGGTATGTCTCTCCCAGAGATAATTTTAGTCGGTCAGACCTAAGAAATGAAACATTTTCTTTGTTATAATTATCAAATATCAGTTGCCAAGTACAAAGTTAAGACAGATGATGATATTCCAAGTTGAATCACAAAATGTTTGAGAATCCAGGGTCGGTGTCACTCATTAAGAAGGAATCGACAGGCGATCTGTTGATCTCATCATCATCATGATCGAAGGGAATGCGCGTATTTCGCAATCCGAGGAACATTTCGACTCTTCAGTCCGGAGCCATGGATGATCAAGACGTGGGTTTGCCATGTGGATAGACGTTGAGCACAATTCCGTTTGGGTCCTTCACTGCAATAATATTGCATCCCTCTTCCCTACGACTGCTATAGAGGTAGACAAGACTACACTCTGTCGTCTTAGTAACGGTAGGTTGCTTGGGCTAATATATATCAGGATATCGGGATGTTCCATAATAAGGCAGCAATAATAATAATGAGGAAATTGCCGAAGTGATACCATCCCATTCCCAGCCCCCAGAAAATGAAAGGTGGTACTGCCATGTTGTATGTGATTTGCAGATAGATTAAGCGGGATATTAATGTCTGGGATCAACCTGTCTCACTGGAGGAAGATATTGGTCACTTATCATCCAGATAGATACCTGTAGCTCAAGTCTGAGACATCAGCAGGGGACTATGCCAGTGGCACTATCCCAAGCATGCAGAGTATCCTGTCAGTATGCTCCCGTAATCACAGCAAGAGCAGACCCAGACATAAGTAAGACTTACAAAGGGCGGCTAAGACATACGACTCAGAATAGAGCCACCTGACAATCAAGGCCTCGAGGGAAGAAAAGAAAAACTCCCGAGAGGGAATCGAACCACCAGCCTTGGGAGATATGCAGCCAGACATACACATAACAATTCATAAAATAAGACCCCCGCAATTCCTGTTGGATCAACAAACAAGCCAGTTAGTTGCCTTGGTTGCCTTATAACTAACTAGTTAACTAACTAACGTAATCCACAACCGAGCGAGACACTCAACCCCTGAAATCTTACAACCACCATCGAATCATCATCAAATCCAGCCTTTTATCCAATATGGCATCGAAACCAGCAGACTCAAGCATCAGATTAGAAGATCGCATATCTCTTGCAGTCAAAGCA
>NW_020798219.1:0-66686 GCF_002237265.1 Aspergillus thermomutatus | reverse complement strand
TTATGTGTGATTAGTTGGTATTTAAAATTAATGAATATGTATATTTGTTGAGTATTTTTTTTTTTTTTTTTTTTTTAAAAGAAGAAGAGGCAAACGGATTTTCCCTTTTTTTCTGTGGGTTGGGGGAGGTTATAAAAAAAAACAAAAATAACTTAAAAAAAACTAATAAAGAAAAAAAAAGAAGCCAATTCTTTTTTTTGGAAACCCCAAAAGGCAAAGGGGGGGAAAAAAAAAAAAAAAAAAAAAAAAAAAAAGTTCAGTCTCTGTTTTCCGCGTTTAAGCCTAAGGTCTTCTCTTAGGCTTTCATCGGCCTGTAGAAACCAAAATAATCGCATAAAATCGAAAGGTTCCTCCCGGTTGCCGTACGCCCGTCAGTAAGAGTGGGAGGATTTTAGTGGACTTCAGGGCTTGTGTGGGTATTTTACCAGTAGTACTATGAACCAGGCCTAAGGTAAGGTAGGTACCTTAGGACAGGTTGTGTATACTCACCAATTCATCCTAAGGTATGTACTCTCGTATTTCTACCTATGTAATTCTTAAGCCATGGCTCTCTAGCTTTCTTTTGATTTGTATTGCATTGGATATATTGCCCTGGAGGAGAAGTACCTAGATTTCTCATGAGCGTCCTTACGGCCTGAGGCCTTTGCCGTTAATACATGATTATTACCTCAACCCTCAACCACTAATCAAAGTACCTACCTAAGGTACCTACTACTAGGTACTCTGGTTTCGGAATCGCTAATACAGCCCCTCTACCCCTCCTTTGCAAAATTAATAAATCTAACAAGGGCATTCTTTTACAATCATAACTCATAAGTCCTTCTGAGGATCATCAATGTCCAACAACATAGATGAGGTATTGTTGACAAGCACCGAGGCTACCTTATACGTCAATCCCTTCTACTGTCATCCATACTTCTTGGAATCTGGACTTTAGATCTCCAGGTACATTTCCCTTTCGACTTCCACGCCCATCCAATCATCCAAAGCACAGTCAAACCCCAAGTAACATCCTCCCTTACGTCTATCTCGCAACGCCAACATACCTTAGTATCCAGAAATAGATTAAGTGGAAGAAGATGAGGTATAAAACAACAACAACAACAGGAATCTAACCTGTAGCTCTACCTCAACTGTAGGTACCGTGAGTTCTGTTGCATTATAAGCCCAGAGCAGTAAGGCGAGAATGAGTGATAGCCTCCATATTATATTGATGGGCTCTTCGCTTCTCCCGGAAGTACTACTAAGAGTTATATTCTACACAAACTCTTATCCCAGCACCCTGTTGTGCAAAATAAAGCATTACAACAATACTTCCAAGCCTCCTCATTCCAGTTAAGGATATCCAGGCGTAAATATAGGTACTTGCAAAAGAGCGCAACTATTGAACTTTACCAACCCTTACAAGAATGATTACAGGACGCCTATGAAAATTTATAGTATCCTAATATTATTCATAAACATCTCTCAACTCTGAGAACTCCAGAATCCAAATGGAGTAATTTACCTATGTATCGGTGGGGCGGTCTGTTAATGTGTGTGGTCATTGTATTACATGGGATAGCTCCCGTCGTCATTGAGATACATGCCTCAAAGAACTTTAACCCGGCAGGATCACATTTATGCTCGTGCGACTCGCTCTTCATTTACCAGGCTTTAAATGAGCAATCAATCGGCCTCAAGTAGTACATACTCCCTTTCTGTCCCGTATTTGGTGTTGCTCCCTGGATAAAATATTCACATGGCTCGTCTTCATGTGTAGGATCAAATTTCCTGGCTTGGGTAACGAAGAGTCCGCACTTCAGCCGCAGGCGCTGTTTGAGATTGACGGACCGGGCCTCCTGCAGAGCAGTTCAACTCATTCATCAGACTGCAAGTCTCACCTATTCCATCCGGTATATATCTCATGTTCAGCTTTCACCTTCCACGGTTATAACTGTCGTCCAGAAACACTGCAGGGCCAAGCCGACTGACAGTTACATAATGAGGGCCGTCTGTGTAATACACATGCAATCTTGAATCACACGTGAGTCGTGACACGCAAAATTATGGCCTTCCGGCATGAGCCGTGGGGGAGATTTGCTGGCTTGGATGAAACTGCGGTAGACTTATCCCTAATCCCTACTAGTCACATCATGGATTTGTTCGAGAAGAACATGGATTGATCTTGTAACCTTGTAACGCCGCTAACGGTTACATAGCAAAGTAATCCATTCGCTTAGCACCTAGCAGCCCGCATGGTTCGCTGCCATTAGGGCTGAGCCTGTATCAACAATAGACAGTATAACGGATGGACCCATGGGGTAAATGATGTCGGAATCCTTCGGGGCCTCGGTGTCCCTCTGTAGTATTGGTAGGTATATTATTTATCCAAGACTCAGTACCCAAGCCCGCAGTGCAGTTTTGCTTATTTTCAGACAGGCAGACTAAGATAGACTATGGCGGTGGGATACTTTCCATATCACGTGAGCCCAACAGGGTCCGTGATTTAAGAGACTGCTGGAATGACTTCAAATATCATGAGAGCGAGGATCACAAGTCGGTTCTCGAAGGTACTGCTGTTCACCAATGCCTCACACTAACCAGCACCTGTTCCCTAGGATCCAGTTCAATAGAGGACTGTTGAGAAGTCGCCAAGCCCAAGCGTGTGAGGACCTGCCACACCAGCTTACGCTTGAGACCTTCGCGTATCGGGATCTTCTCAAGCGCGTCAAGCCCATTAAAGTACTTGATATATGTCGGCCATAGATCCTTCATTGGAGTGCTCAGTCCAGCATACTCAGAGTCTACTTCACCTCCAGCGGCACTCGATCCTTCTCCCCGGTGACGGCCCGCGGATCGAGGGTGCTCAGGAAACCGGGAGACAATCTGTTCCAACCACCGTGACTCCAGCGGTGAGGCACGGTGAGGGTAAAGAATCAAAGATGATGTTCTCAACGACGTCTTTCGATCTAGCATGGAATGTGAGAGACGCAGGTTGCTCTCCGGCTGATAATGCCCGGGCATTGGCGTTTCTTCCCCGCTACCCTGGCTTGCCAGCGATGACGACGAGGACGAGCTGGCATCGTCGTTTTCATCCGCTTCGTTTCCATCTTCGCCACCCGCGGGCTTCTGTGCCTCCAAGGATCTGCCTTTTCGCAGATATTTGTCCACTTCTTCACGACGGAGAGCAACTTCTACGGCCATCTTTATCTCCGGGGTGACTTTGACCCTTGCAAATGATCGAAGTTGAGTCACCCAACCCCCTCTTAGCAGCCACGCCAAGATAGCAAAATATGTCTCCTTATGGTCTTTGCTCGGGATAAAACTTCCATATGGTCTGGGTGTTCCGCTCAGGGCAGAAAGCATCTTGGGCAAACTGGGTAGGGTTGGGAATGCTGCTTGATAGGCAGCAGTGGCTATTTCCAGCTTGCTCAAGTCGCAGTTCGGAGATACAATATACGTATGGCGTTGGTGAATTGGGGGTATGGCGCGTGCACGTCGCCAGTAAACGAGATGACTGGCCAGCATCTGTATAGTCGAGAGGGGTATGCCGGATGTCGCGGATATCTGCGCAAAGGATTTCGTTGGCTTGGAGCATCGAAGATAGTGGGCAAGAGCAGGTGCCAGAGCACCACCGGACGCTTCGACGTCCTTGAGAATTGCCGCCTCGTTGTCCAGCAACAACAAAGCAAAGTTTTTGGCTAGCACCTGATGCGGTGCGGTGTTTTCATCGGCAGTAGGGTCGTCCACCGGGCTGACGCTGTCTGCAGTGGTGAGCCAGAGACCCGGGTATGCTTTATCAGCTGGTCCAGGCAGATAAGGTGTTGAAGTTAGAGGAGGTATCTGAAGCGATATGGAAACATCCGGACTCAGCGGAACAGATGCGATTTTGGATGCGGATATGCTAGTGTAGACGGTGTAGATAGCCCTAGCGAGCGACGATTGATTGATCAACTCCGAGTAAAGGGCGTTAAGGGAGGTTCCTGCATAACAAAGCATCAGCATTCAGGCATCTCAGAGAACGTTCACGAACATGCGACTTACTCCTCTCTTTAGCTTTTTCTTTGAGATGTGATATATGTTGGGCCTCTTTCCAGACGTAATCGGTTCGGGCCTGCTCCCATTTTAAGGCTTTGGCGAACTTCTTTATGATATTGTCGTATACCTCTCTAATGCGCATGGAGTATTCCAGTAAAGGAGGGTCTAGCACGAAGACCACGTTGAACATCGTCATAGAATCCTTGTCATCACCGTCCACACAGTCAACGGATGACCTTGCCGCTTTGCTGCTAGTTCCCAACGCTCGTTTGGCCTCTGTGAAGGTCATCTGCTTGGGACTCAGCGTCTCAGTCGAGGCCGCAATCAGTCCACCGCCGCCGCCGGTGTTGCCGCCAGCATCGCCGTCCTCATCATCCGGCGCCTGCTCTGCATTCTCGTTATGCCCAAGTTCGCCTCCCTCCCACACGGCACGGGGCTTCTTCCTTTTCTTCCGTCTCTGTTTCCTCCACGTCCCGTCCTCGCGAACAAAAACCGGCCATCCAATAAACGCCAGGTCGTTGATCCCTACCTCGAAACGGCGCTTATGCCACGCAGGCGACGGACTCAATAACTTCTCCCAGACATCGGCAGGAAGTCCCAGAAGCGACTCCCACGGTGGACGATACGGCCCACCCGCTCCTCCCGAGCCATCCTCTTGCCTGTCCGACGTCGCGCCCGGGTCCTCCTCGACATCTGAATTGCCACCTCGTTTGCGAAACAACGTCCGGCCGGATCCAATCGATCCAGCGCGCTGGGAATCGCCGCCGGGAGAGACAGACATGGCGACATGATCGTCGAGGCCGAAGTTACTCGACCGTCGTCCCGATACCACGCTCCCGCTGAGGTGACTCTGGCTCTGGTTCTGGCTCTGAAGCTGGCGCTGGTGCTCCTCCTCGTCCTCGTCGGAGGTGGACCCACTCTCCTCGCTGGAGCTTGATTCATTGCTCTTGTAGCCTTGTCCGTTCTTCGAGCGCGAAGTGCGTCGTTCCTTGGGCGCGGGTCTCAAGCCATTCTCGCTGAGCGGGTTCGGAGGGTAATGGAACACGAAGCGTGGGCCAGCACGGGAGCGGACAATTAAGATGATGGCAACCAGGCAGGGATCTGGTGGACGTGCAATTGACGACATTTGATGGCTGATGATTACTCCATTAGTAGTGTGTGGACTTTGTGAAAAAAAAAGGGTTGAGCGCAAGCCAACTGGGCCTTCCCCGGAGCAGCTGGGTAGGAGTGCGTGAGCTGAAATGGAGATACGTAGATAGCGGTGGTTTGGGGTTGTCGATCGCGGGATAATATCAAAAGCAAGTCTCCCCGCATCAAGTTTCAATAATGGCCAACTCTGGTCGTAACCACTAACCCCTTCACTGAGGATCTATACCTCTCATTCAAAACTGATAAATCTGTGTTCACTTGAAAAAAATATTAGGATCAAAGCATGAGTACGCTTTTCATCCGACCGCTTGGTTCAGAGGGAGGGCAGATTGATCAACCCCAACAGGCGCATTGGTCTTGGCCTTTATTGCTTTCATGTTGATATACAAGAGATGCGATATGTCCAATATATACAGATAGAGCAAATCCCCAGAACGCCGTGAGCAATATAGCAATAGTCGTGAGAGCTGGGGCATTCATATTCCTGACTTCATCATGCCCAGTATATCGTACACTCCCCATCTTCAGTCGCCAACAGTACTATGATTTTGTCCCTGCATTCTGCCCGGCCACTGTGTTGTTTTGCGCTTCCTGTTTGTCAAATACGAGTCCGAGATTTTTGAAGTCGTCGGGCGCCATAAGGTTCCTGCCCAATCGAGGATATTAGCATCATTCTTGCGAGATTAATGATTTGTATCGCGACTTGGCCAGGTCTATGTTATGAAGAACATTGTCACGGCCCAGACATACTTATCCATTCGACAGCTCAGATATCCCTTGGCTAACTTGCGACACTCTTCGTCGTTAACCCCTCTCCTCAGTTTCAGACATTTCAGATACTGGGAAATAAGGTGCTTGCATTCGCCTGTAGACTGTTAGCCCGAATTTTTGCGCAATCCGCAGTAGCAATATTTCATGGCAAGTGTCGTTTCCTCGAGAACTGATATGTTGCTGGAACGATCGGATTGATGGACTTCTCCACTGGGGTCCGAAGACAACACGGACAAAGAGAGTTACCTTCATGATCAAGTGGAAAACTCCCTCGCTCAGGACTAGTTGAGCCGATTAGCCGCTGTCTCGTGTCCGGTCACCAAGCGCATAACTCGAGAATTCGGAGCGGTGTAAAAAGGACTCACGGAGTAGGCTTGATATTGGTTGCGCCGCCACCAGGGCTTCCGAAACTCATCGCGATTCGATTATACGAACAGTGACTCAAGCAGACTGTGAGCAGTAATAATAACGTAAAATAGAGACGAATAGAGCCAATGAGTAAATGCGGTACGGAGTTGAGCTGTCAGATGTCGAAAATTGAGGCCGAAACCGACGGTTCTCAAACAGGGCAAACAGTCCAAACATGTGAGATCATCTTATCAGCCATTCAGAGATGCGAGAAGGACAGCATCAACACGGGATACTGAGCTTAGGTAGATGCTATGACCTCTTGATCCTTGTCATCGTGGCCTTGTAGCTGGTTTGTGCAGAATGTTCTTGATAAGGTATGTTTGCTTCATTGGATGAGGTGTTTCAGAGGTCTGGCTGTGCTTAGATTCTCCATATGATGCAAGCTATATATACATGACGTTGTTCCCCCGACTTGAGCAGCTGTACTTCAATACATATTCCCTCTAGACAGCCAGTTCTAAGAACTGTTGAATTCGCATTTTCGATCGCAAAAATACCCGTCAGGATGCCCATGTAAGTTCGCAAATTGGTAAACGGCATCTGCGTTCATATACATCCCTCGCTTGCCGTTCATATCAGACCAGCAACCACTGATACTGTGGACACAGGAAACTCGAAGGAAGTTGCCAGTGCGGCGGGGTGGAATTTACGCTCGATTCTCAAACCCCTGCTCCCTATCAGCTTTGTGCATGCAGCATCTGCCGCAAAGTTGGTGGCTATAGCGGCAGCGTCAACCTGGGAGGCATCGCCGATAGCCTCAAAGTCATCAAGGGGAAGGATCTCATCAAGTATGTATTGACTCCAGACATGCCCGGCACAGAATGTAAGGTCTTTTGATTAAGCGTTGGTCTGACAAAGGCAGGAAATACAACGCCATAAAGGACCGTGGCACTCCCAACGAGGTGAAGTGCTCGTCTGAACGTAGCTTCTGTTCCAACTGCAGTACTATGCTCTGGCTATGGGACTATCACTGGCCGGAGCTGATCCATCCTTTCGCATCTGCCATCGACACCGAGTTGCCGGTCCCAGACGAGATGGTCTGCATCATGGCAAGCTCCAAGCCATCCTGGGTACGATGGCCCGAAGGCAAGAAATCGGTGCATGATGTCTACAACGACGACAGCATTGAAGAGTGGCACAAGAAACACGACCTATTCCAGGAGTGAAAAATACGTTGCAATTATCATGTGATGTTTACTGAAGAATATATTAAGAAAAGAAGCATTAAAAACTCTTGCATTTCCCTAGGGCTTATAACAAAGCAATCTGACTGCAAATAACAAGTTAGCCGAAGTAACTTTCAGGCTTCCACAACAGATCATCGGAGAAGACGAGGTATCAGTTCTCCAAGGTGAAATGATGTTTTTCTTCAAGATGTATTCAGTAAGAACACAGCGAATCAAGAGATCATCATACAACGTCTGAGGCAAAAGAGAAGGGGCAGCACTCACACTGCAACAAACGTCGTTAGCAATGACTACGATGGAAGTATTCCTATAACCATTCGGACAATCAGCAAGTCTGCTCAGGACGAGTGGTGTGTGATGCAAGCGAGAACAAGTGTCAACTATAGTCAGGCTGTGACGAGTAAGCATATGTTTGAGCAATCAGGACCTCGCAGTACTAACCTCATTAAATCAGATTTTTGTTGTAAGATGTTCATTTCCAGAACGCGTGAGCGCCCAGATCAAACAGTGTGAATAACGTGTTCATCATGTAGAGTTGACCGATGAATGCAAGGGCAATTGATGGGAAGATTGAGTAAATATAAAATACCTAGTACAATTTGTTAGTCGTGTCCAAAAGCCCAAAGTACGACGATAACTGAAGACGGCCGAGAAAAGCTCAGGTGACGAGATCTCAACAAGTGATACACCTTCACAACACCCGCAGAGTTTGTACGCTCTACTTTTGATGGATGAGGGAAGCTGCACACAATCTGTCCGCCCGTTCGTTCAAGATATCTTCATCGAGGCGGCCGTCAAGGCAGTTTAAAGTAAAGCGGATGGTATTTACCTATTGTACAGCTCGTTAGTAATCGAGGACAACACTGGAATGGGATGAACAATTCAGGCATGATGTGAAGTGGTCAGACAAGGCTGAAACTTAAGTTTAGACAGATTCCACATGGTGATTAAGTTTGAGGAATGCCTTAGCGTGTCGTAGAGTCATCACTCAATGGCAAGGGGAAAGCAAGATGAAAAATTAAGAGCCAACGTACCTTTTACTATTGTTGATGGGATATATTCCAAATGCTCAAGCTATAGTTTGACTAGGATTTCCTGATAGACAGAACGTCAGCAAGGTATGCAAGAGAAAGACAGCAGGTCATCCAGTGACATGTGGGAAAGAGTCAGAGTAATTCTAGAGACTTTCAAAGGGTCCTTCATGAATTTTCGGACTGGATACTCCTGTTAAGGAATTCATCCTGTAAAGAAACATGTGTTGATGTATAAATTAGCATTGGGAAGCTCACCTTTTCTACGCAAATGTATTCAATGGGAAGCATAAATGCCAACGATCATTGTAAAGAGAATAAACAAGGAGCCAGAGGTTGGACAATCATCAAGTCCGTTGTGAGGCTTGCGGTTGTGAGGCTTGCAGTTGCAAGCTATGGTCGTCGGGAAAAAAATATTATTCTTGTGGGTTGAGATGAATTTTTATAGGAGGAAGCTTTAGCGTGCGGTAAGCGGCCTGTACCATAAGTGCTGTTTGACAACTTCTCAAACACTATGTATGGCATGGAGAGTCTGAGACCGTTGATGGGATGAGGTCCCTTCCAGAATCATGGATGTAGAAGAAAATGCTTAATGGCATATTGAGCTATATTACGTACTAAATCATCTACTTGAAGCTGAAGGTATCTGAATAGGAGAACGAGCTCCCTTTCGACCTATGAGCGACGCCCAGGACGTTGATCTTATTTGGAGTACGGAGTACTACCTATGATCTTGGCTTACTTCTACCTCCAAGTCAAAATCTAGAGCGCTTGGCCATGAAAATGACAAATGCCAATACAAATTCTTATTTCATGCCGTCAGTCTGTCTCGAGAAGACGTCATATTCGTCCGCATTAAGGCAGGGAATTCTGGCCTGGTTTTAGCTGGTCAACAAGGCAAAGGCTTTTGGACGTCAAACTGACGTAGAGTGCTCGGCTTTGATTCCCTGCCTTCTAGACGTGGCTCAATTTATAAAGTAAAGCTTTTGGCCGTAGGAAACAGTCTGTCAGTAGACCATCGAGTCGCCAGCTAGGATTGAGACCTCACTACACATAGTCCTTTGTTAATAATCAGAAGATCGCACGAAAATGCCGACTAAATTCAAGCTCAACACCGGCGCCGAGATTCCCGCCGTCGGTTTCGGAACCTGGCAAGACGAGCATGCCCAGGAAGACGCCGTCGCAGAGGCTCTCAAAGCAGGATACCGCCATATTGACACGGCCAGAGTGTAAGTGTGGATTTGGCTTTGTGTGCTCGAATGACATCCCGTCTCTGACGACGGACAGATATTTGACCGAAAAGGCCGTAGGAAGAGCAATCAAGAAGAGTGGTGTACCTCGAGAACAGCTTTTTATAACGACCAAACTGTGGAACAACAAGCACCATCCCGATGATGTCGCTCAGGCACTCGATGCTTCTCTCGCCGACTTGCAGTTGGATTATGTCGACTTGTTTTTGATACACTGGCCGGTGGCTTGGAAACGGGGAGATGACCTCTTCCCCAAGGAAAATGGGAAGTATGTCCTGGAGGACATTGACTATGTGGACGTATGTACATGCTTGCCATCAATCGGACCTATGTCCCGGTCACTGATCGCATGGTCGCAGACATATAAAGCCATGGAGAAATTGCTGTCTACCGGCAAGACCAAAGCCATTGGCGTTTCAAACTTCTCCAAGGCAGAGATCGAACGCTTGATCCAGAACACCTCGGTCGTGCCGGCTGTCCACCAGCTTGAAGGTCATCCTTGGCTGCAGCAGCGCTCCTTTGTCGATTGGCACAAGTCAAAGGGCATCCATGTCACGCACTACTCTCCCTTTGGCAACCAGAACGAGATCTACTCCTCAAAAGGTCAGATTGGCAAGCTGATTGACGACCCGGTATTGGTCGAAATCGCGAAGAAGTATAATAAGTCCTCGGCACAGATTGCTCTTGGTAAGTTCCCTTGCAGAGTACATTAAGCCGGAGATGACGTTCATTGACCATGCATCGCACATTCAGCCTGGGGTATCACACAGGGCCATTCGGTACTGCCAAAATCCAAGACCCCATCTCGAATCAAGGCCAACCTCGAGGGCGACTTCCGTTTGAGTGATGAAGATATGAAAAAGATTCAAGGCATCGACAAGAAGCTACGCTTTAATGATAGCAGTGCTGATTTTGGTCGGGACTTCTTTACCGATTTGGATGGAAAGGAGTCGGTTTGAGCATACTGCATTATTGTTAGTCCAATCAAAGAAATCATGTAGCCTAGAGCAACAGAGGGCCCGAGTTAGAAGGAAAAAGCTTAATTGATTCGATGACATCCCCAGAGAAGCTGATTGATCGTCAAAGAAATCCCCTTGGTTTCTTGGAAAATCGTGGCGCAGTTCAAAGTTCCAAGCCGGTGCTTACAAGATACAAGGCCTCTTAATCCCAGCAGCCACCCAAGCCATTCATTTGTCCTTGCTCAATCCGCCCTCATCACTATTTATGTGCTCGCATGACCGCTTTGGCACGAGTATTCCATCAAAGTGTTCAAGCGCAAATTCTCATCGTCTTGCTCAAATCGTCAAGATAGATGCTTGCGTAGCATACAGTCAGATCCATAGTCCAAGACCACTTTCACGATGCGCCCTGCGCTGAGTCGTATACCGCTGCGCTTAGTTTTATCCTATATCCTGGACTGGATCTTCATAGTGTATGATGACCGTCCCTGAACTGAATATCGATGAACACTGTGTGTATAAGAATCACTGTTGGACTGACATATTTACAGCATCGTTGCGGTGATAGGATATGGCTTTTCCAAGGTCAAACCGAACCATAGACCTTTCTCCTTGACCGATCCAAGCATTTCCTTTCCGTATGCGGAACATGATACGGTCTCGACTGCTGTCCTGGTTGTGGTATCTCTGATTGCACCGGCTGTCATTATTGTGATTGCGGCCGTGCTTATCCCCATATCTACAAAAGAGGACAATGTGTCTCGATCATCACTCTGGAGATACAAGCTATGGGAATGGAATGCAGGATGGATGGGCTTGGCGGTCGCTTGTGCATGGGCGTGGATGGCGACCGAGGGCTTGAAGGATTTATATGGCAAACCACGACCCGACATGCTTGCGCGTTGCAACCCCGATCTCTCGAAGATTGCAACTTATGCTGTCAGTGGCCTGGGAGAGAAGCTTGCGGGGGCCACCACCCTGGTGACTTGGGAAATATGCCAAAACAAGTCAGATGTACTGACAAATGACGGATTTTCAAGCTTCCCCAGCGGACATTCATCTTGTAAGTGTCTGATGCCTGAGCCAGAGGGTTACAAACGATTGACACCTTGCAGTTTCTTTTGCGGGTTTGACATACTTGACTTTATGGCTATGTTCCAAGTTCTCAATCGGATTTCCATATCTCGGCCACTCTTTGTTGAACCAAAATCCGATCGGCCAGCCACACGGATCAATTCGAAAGCGCGGAGCAGCCCCGCCGGTTTATATGCTTGTCATCGCCTCTGTGCCTATTGCAGTGGCCAGCTTCATTGCTGCTTCCCGCTGGTTCGACCATCGTCATCACGGTTTTGACATTCTGTTTGGCAGTATCATGGGCGCTATATTTGCATGGATCGGGTTTCGAATGTACCACCTCCCGATCACGCGAGGCGCAGGGTGGTCTTGGGCGGCAAGAAGTCGCAGACACGCGTTCTTCAAGTGCCCCAGATTCCCAAGTGAGGCAGATGGAGACACACCAATTGACATTCACGATACTCAAAAGACAACACGGCAGGATGCTGACGTGGAGAGGGCAGCTGAGAACCTGGTATAAGATTCCAACTGCGGAGAGACATTTAATATTCGACACAGCGGTGGAGTTCGAGGTAATAATGTGTGCATGGAACATGGAATGCGAATATGCCAGTCATAAAGATAGTATTTCGAGCCATCGAGAGGTATACTCTGTGTATGTTAGTTAATATGATCAGGATGATGATAGTAGACATATCTTTTAAGGTTCTGAAACATACCAATCCTTCATCTCCATCCACCAACTCTGCCTTCATCCCATCTGGCCTTGGCTTCTCTTCTCGCGGCCAACTTGGCAGCCTCAGCTCGTACTCGTCTGACCCAATCTGCGACCTCCTTTTCAGTCGCTCGTCCGGGATGCTCTTCTTCGAGGAAGCTTTCCTCCACCGCTCGACAAACAGCCTCTTGCTCGGAAATAGAGGCTGATAGCCGTTGGTACAGAGCCTTGGGTGACCACGGCGCCAAGGCAGCATCCATTTCTGATTGTTTCTTTCTCCATGAAACTTCTAGTGATTGATGTTTCAGAAGAAGCGTCTCAGTCGAAGCGCGTTGTTCTTCCAGGCGCGCTTGCAGTTCGAGAAGGTGTTTGGTTAGATCCTGATTGTATTTGAGGAGAGATTGGAGGTTCTGTTGTTGGGCTGTGCATGACGGGTGTTGACTGGCCAAGGCGGAGGTGAGATTGGGGTCTTTAAGAATTGCCTGCAGATCAACAGTCCTACAAAATTAACAACCCAATATTTAGTGTATTGATTCCCTCGCGACAGTGGCACTCGGAAAAAACATACGATTTGTCTTTCACAACGTCTGGTAACCAGCCTTCTTCCACTGTCGGAGGCTTCGGTAGCGAGTTGAGGTTGTTGGCATGGACCGTTTCAGTCATGGAAGGAGACTGATATCTGTTTTCCCCATTCTTCCCTTCCTGAGCTTGGTAATATCCCCGGAATTGCTGCGTTGGCGTGCCTGGTATGGACTGATTGAGCTGCGGTGTTCCCCTTCGACTCGTTTCATGACTACTTGGCTTCGGAGGCGGAGGTGGAGGAGTATCTGGATTGAGTGCAGGATTCATGATGATAAAAGCCACAGGCAAGAACTGTAGTCCAGAGCGTATCCTGGATTGGGTCTGAAATGATGTGCGTGATGTCCTGTGTACCTTCAGTGTTCACCTCTGAAGAGGATGCGGGGAAAGCTGCTCTGCCGCAATCACGTGCATAGTACAGAATACAGGTACGGAGTACATTGTTCTTTATCACGAGGACTGTACATCCAACCTTGGTTTGAAAGGTATTCAGCGTCCTTCAGGAGTGAATAATTGATTACGTGAAAATCAATCCTCAAATGCAGCTTGGAAGTGAAAAGCTGTAAATAGTTGCATGTTCCGAGCTTGAATACTGCCGAAATGGTAACTGGGCGCCTGGGAGGAGAGTGACCATAAGTATTTATGAAATTTGACACATGAACATCCAAAAAAGCTATGCATATCAGCATGGCAATACAAAATAGCCTGGAGTGGCGAAGGGCTATCGCCTCTCCTTGAATATCCCAAAGATGTGCATGCTATCTGGAAGTTTTGCTGGTCTTGGCGAGGAAGGCGGACCATCAAAGATCTACACAAATTTGACAGCACATATGCCTTCGTGATGACATTGAGAACTCCATATTCTCATCTTGAGACGATGTGCAAGGGACACAATGGCTCTGAACGTTGCAGAGTCTTCGACTGGCCTAAGCTGACTGATATCTCGGTTTCACCCTCGAGTTTGGAGGCCTTGCCAGCCTGGTAACAGGCCCCAGCGTGTGCACCCTTCCGAGCAATGGTGGTAATGGAATTGGGGACAGTGTCATATAGCTTTTTGGCATTTATTCTCATCATCACGGCTTCGATTCCTCTGTCCTATTCCGTTCTCCGTCGAACATCTCTGTCCTGTGTTTCAATATTGGAGCCATTAAGGGCATCCATAACCAGCTGTCGTAGCTGGTTTTGCGTAGCTTCGCTGTGAAAGTCCTCCCGCGCGGCCAGCTCGTCAATCCTGCGTTTGAACTCCGGGTCCACCTGGTCCGTCCCTGCACTCGCTTCCTGCTCCGATACTGTTTCCAGATTGAGACTGATATTTGGCGGCAATGGAGGAGGAGTATTGAAGGCGTCTAATGATGAGCCTGCAGGTGCTGATGGAGATATGCCCATAACTTTTGCGAGGTATGCTGCGACTTCGGGAAATGAGCCATCGCTCTCAATGGTCTCCTGCGCCGTTAACCCTTCATCGTTCCTCTTATTATAGTCCACACCTAGCTCCTCGACGAGACATTTGGCGATATCAGCATTCTCAGTGACAAATAGGCAGGTCTCGCCGTCCTCATCGAGAAGGTTGACGTCCACATTAAACTCTCTGACAAGCGCGCGTAGGAGGTCGGCATGGCCATACGAAGCCGCAGCGTGCAAGAGAGAGTATCCGTGCTCATCTTGACAAGATGCGACGGCTGGATTCGAGCGCAAAAGAGTCAATAGGGCGGAAGGGTTATCGGCGGCCAGAATGTAGGGGTTTGGTTGAGTCATTGTGACTGTACAGTAGCAACAGATCTGGGCCTAACGAATGAGTCAACGAAACCAGGGTCAATTCCAAATCGCCAAGAAATAATGAAGCCATCCGAAATTTCATACCTGATAGTGCAGATTGCGATGATGCTGAATGGTTAAACAGATCAAAAGTTTATTGAGGTTGATAATGGTAGTCGGGCGGTGATATTTTTTATTTTCCTTTCCCCTCTGCTGCCCCGCAAATCAGACATTGGTATGATCTCACTCGTTTTTTTTTGTTTCGGTCTCAGTTTCTTCTTCCACAACAGATCACGGTTGACTCATATAATTCAGGCAGACATCGCAAGGCTTTTTCTCGAGCACGAGGCAAGGGTAGCCTCTCGCTTCTCAGAGGTTAGGGGGCCTTTTTAATAAGAAGCTTCTCTCACACTCTCCCGCTAGTCATTCTGGCATCGCTCGTCTTTGCTGCCTTCCTCTTCAATTTCTCCTCCTTTCCCTCAAAAGAATCACCATTGTACACAGCTACACCTTGCAATTATACTGGTGCATCTCTATAGTGAATCTTGATAACAATTTCAATATGGTTCAACAAGATCCTCAGGAAGTTGCGCATCTGGTTGAAGCCCTGGAGGCCTCCAGTAAGAAGAATAGACGCGAAGGGAAGAGAACATTTACCTGCAAGAAATCGACTTTCGCCGTGGCAGGCTCAGATATCTCTGTCGACTCCTGGAGGTTTATGGACTGGGATTACAAACGCAATAATCTTCCGACCTATGCCCGGGGTCTGTTCACGAGCAAGAGGAAAGACGGCACTCCCGAGATTGTAGTGCGCGGTTACGACAAGTTCTTCAATATCGATGAAGTGCCTACTACCAAGTGGCACAGTATCGAGACAAACACAAGGGGCCCCTATGAGCTCAGTGTCAAGGAGAACGGGTGTATCATCTTCATCTCCGGCCTGGAGGACGGTTCTTTACTTGTTTGTAGCAAGCATTCGACTGGAGTTCGACAGGACGTGAACCTGAGCCACGCTCAAGCCGGGGAAAAATGGGTCGAGCGTCATGTTGCATCCACAGGAAAATCCGTCAAGGACCTGGCCAGAGAGCTGCGCAGGCTCAACCTTACCGCTGTTGGAGAGCTCTGTGACGATAGCTTCGAGGAGCACGTCCTTGCTTACGATCCGGTGGCTGCAGGAATATATCTTCACGGCCTGAATTTCAATGTACCACAGTTTGCGACGTTGCCGAGCTCAGAAGTACATAAATTTGCAGATGCATGGGGGTTCAAGAAGGCCAAATTCCTCGTATACGATGACATCCATTCGGTCAAGAAGTTTCTCGATCACTGCGCTGAGACCGGCACTTGGGATGGCCGTGAGACGGAGGGATTTGTCATCCGGTGTCAGCTAAGGGAAGCGGGAGGCCCGTACATGGACTGGTTCTTCAAATACAAATTCGAGGAGCCATACCTGATGTATCGACAGTGGCGTGAATGTACCAAAGCGATTATCGCCGGGAAGTTTCCGACCATCAGAAAGCACCAGAAAATTACCGAAGAATATCTTCATTATGCTCGGAGGCAGCTCTCCCAAAATCCCAAGCTGGCCGACCTCTATAAGCAGAACCATGGGATCATCTCCATGCGGGAAGGATTTCTCAAGGAGAGAGGCTTAAAAGCATCAGATATCATCGCGATGGAAGCCGGGAACCGTGAGAAGGTGACCCGAGAGGTCATTCTAGCACCTATCGCTTCACTTGGCTGTGGGAAAACAACACTGGCTCTCGCTCTAACCAAGCTTTTTGGCTGGGGCCACGTCCAGAATGATAACATTCCCAAACAAAAGAACAAACCGAAGAAGTTTGCATTCGAAGTCGCCAATCTCCTCGCGGACAAACCAGTCGTGATCGCGGATCGCAACAACCATCAGAGGCGGGAGAGAGAGCAGCTCATGGAAGATATACTCCCTGGGTTTCCAGGCGCACGGCTTGTAGCTCTTCACTACGTTCACGAACCGAAAGACGTTTTACTTCCTTCAATCAGAGAGGTCACGCGCAAACGAGTCCTAGAGCGAGGAGACAATCACCAGACCATTCGCGCGGGAACGAAGAACTCGGATGAGATTATCGGCATCATGGAAGGCTTCTTGAACCGATTCGAGGGAATTGACACGGAGCGCGAACCCGACAGCGGCTTTGACCATGTCATCGACTTGGATGTTGCGGCATCTTCTCGAGAGAACCTCGAAACCGTGGTGAACGCGCTGCATTCATTCTACCCGGATCTTCTGCAGCGGGTTCCCACGTCGCAGGAGCTCGACGGTGCTATCAACTGGGCGATGACGGATTACCATGTCCAAATGGACCTTAGCTACAGCTACGGATCCACGAAGCCAAGCCAGAAATCGAACAAGAACAAGGGTCAGAATGGCGCTGTGCCGACCCCAGCACACGCTCCGGCCCCAGCTCCCACCCCAAGCCCCGAAGCACTAGCCCAGAAGATCGAATATTTCTGCATCTCTATCCCAACAGCTGAGGTCACTAGCCTCCTGCATTCGCTCTTCCCACCTTCCACACCCCCGGAAAAGGCACGTCTGTACCATCATCTTGTCAACTCGCGCCGCCTCCAGCCCACCTTCCACGTCACCCTCATCCACCGCGCCAGCAAGTCCGAGCGCGCCGATATCTGGGACCGCTACGCGAACCAATACATCGCCAAGATGAAGGAGCAGCCGCAGGCCCAGACCGCAACCCCCGTCCTGACTCCAACCCTGGCGCCCGCGCGGGTGCGCCTCGAGCGTCTCATCTGGGACGACCGCATCATGGCCTTTGTCGCGCGCATCATACCCCCCGAGGACCGCGAGCAACCCGACTGGCCGTGTGCGAATCCCATCCCGCACGTAACGGTCGGCACCGCCTCGGCGGAGGTCAAGCCCAAGGAGAGCAATGACTTGCTGCAGAGGTGGCTGGAGGTTGGATCGGGCGGGGAGACTGGGATCTGGGAGGCGGAGATCCCCGGCGTCAAGGTTGTGCAGGGCTCAGTCGGGTTGGTGATGAGCCGGGGGAAGTTGCTGAAATGAGATTGAGGTTTTGTAATGAGTCTACCCAGGCGATGGAATTGTCAGCGACCTGAACATACGTGTTCTATGCTACGCATCTACCCTACTTAAGGTAGCGCCAGAAGTAGGCTTAAACCAACGCAGTGAATACCAACAGTTAGTGATTATCCTCCCCATGCCTTTCGTAAGCAAGCTTCGAGTATGTCCACGGCAGGGCTCTCCTTGATCACTTCGGATTGTTCCAGCGATCAGTCTTCGAACACATTCGGTTGATGGTTCTGCTCTAAAGTCTATTAGGTATCCATGATAAGGTGTACGGTACATGTATAAAGTCATCAAATCTAGCCTCATAGTAGATGCATCAGAAGCTCCCAAATCCAGACAGGTAGGCAAAGACTCATACAATGCAGACAAACGCTACGAAAGCCGTCAAAATAGTACACAGTCACCAGCAATACAGCTGCAGCATTCCGAGAATCTAAAGGAAAGATAATGTGGGAAGGATATCAGCTGGTCATCCAGGCTCCAACGCGCTGTGCCCCGAATCGTCCCATGAATTGCAGTCCGGTGCTACCCATGGGGAAATAACTGACCAGATACCAGGCCAGGGCTGCAAGTTGGAAAATTGATGAGATGAGCGTTAGGAGGGTGGAGTGGAGCTGTTTCGAGTTCAAGGTCAGCAGCAGTTCTATAGTCTTATCACGCAAATATTCCAGTGCCGTGCGGATGCTAGTGCCAAAAGGAGAGGAAAGATGGACGGTAGCAGAACGAGAAGCCGTCGAGTATCAGGGTATGGCCCCGATCGAGGTCTGCACGATGCAACCACAAGGCCGAGAGCTCATAACAAGGGAAGCGCAGGTGCATGGTGATGTCATCGTAAGAATAAGAACGCTGACTTGCATATGCAAGCGCAATTGAGAAAAAGGAAAAAAAAAAAGAAAGAACAGAAGATCAAAAGCGAAATGCAAAAAAAGAGAATGCAGGATTTTGAATTTGAAATGGCGATGCATGCCGTGTCCGGCACCATCCCGTCATAGGCGCCGGCGGCCATTTAGGGCAAGGGACATTATCAAGCCGCGAGTCCCGGCCACCGGGGCAGGGATGGCCCACAGAGATGAGGAATTCAAGGCACTTACTCCGATAGCGAAGTAGAGAGTCATGGCAATCGAGCCAAAATAGGCGGCAGTAAACGGTAGCCGTGATCCCGAGACCAAATGCCTAGCGTAGACCAGGGGTCCCATGAGGACAGCCCATGATAGTAGAAAGAGCAGAGAACCGACAGACCATCTGGGATCAAAACCGGTTGGAGTCAGTCCAAGTGCAGAAGGTATTACATGCCCCCCCAGCCACGGCGCGACGAGTGCTGCACCGCCTCGTGCCCCTCCCTTAAGGTTGCGTGGAAGAATGCAAGGCGGGTGCAGGGTGGATGATAGTATCTGGCGGGATCTGGAATGGCACTTACAAAATGGCAAACTTGCGGGGTTTCAACGATAGCACTGGAAAAAGGAAAAAGCAAATCATGAAGCACACTGCGGCACCCAGGTTGCAGGCGATGAATATGAGCATCCGATCCCATCGGCTTACTAGAGAGGACGACGTTGATCAGTACGGTTGAAATTTCAACTCCAAAAAATACAAATGTATCCCCCGCCACTAGACGTTTCGTGAAACCCAACTAGATGCAGGAACTAAGTCCCAGTCACCTGGACCAGGCGTAGGAACCCAGACAGGAGGACGGTGATCCGGATATTTCGGTCATGAGCGAGGATGACTTACGGGCAAAGAAACCTTCTTCCTCCTCCCGTCGAGTTGGAGCCGGTAGGGGAGCTCCTGGAGCTTCATGAGTGGGCAGTTGCAAATAGCCCTCTCCTTGGCCGAACGGATTTAGTGACTGTAATTTCGATAGAAACGGAGTGGAGGAAGTGCTGGTACGTGCTGGTAGATCCGCATCTCTTCGAGACCAGCCCAATGAGTTGACAGAATCTCGAAACGAAGTAGTAGCCATGACTCTGATTCGGCTCTTCTTCTGGTTTGTCAAGTCTTGTCACCTACCAAAAGACGATGAAGAGGGTGGGGGGCTTCGTTGCAGACGCTACAGCTACAGCTAGAAAGGTAAGCGACTCGCAGACCACTGAAGAAGCCGTAGTAGGATTTCAAGCTGAGGAAACGCCTGCAGGGACTATGCACGACGGAAACCAGTATGTGCGTGCAGATGATCTGCAGGAATCAAGAATGGGGTGTGTGAATGCAACGCAGACACAGAGAAAAGCAAAATCAAATAGGAGAGATGGCTGTTGATAGGGTCAAGACAAGGCGGGCCAGATGACTATCGCGCAACTGGACTAGACTCCCGAGGAGCTTGGGCACGGGATGATATCTGTCTAGCGCCGCCGACTGATAAAGATAGCCTTTCTTGACGGCAGTCTAGTTGATGTCTCAAGCTTGTGATCGCCGTCTCCAGAGCTATGGTGGTGTGCGAGCAGGCCTCAGCTAATCGACAGCTGTATTTCCCCCTCCCACTGGACGAGTCAGAGTCGCTTCTGGATGGACAGAAGGTGTATCAAAGGAAGCGCGATTCCACTATCAAGTTCAGAAGCGAGAGAAGTCCAAGCTGGGATATGTCCGGTACGAGTAGAGAGTGCTGCGGAGAACGGGAAATCAACGCACAGCTGCACGATGACGATGCTGTTCCGATAGCGTAACGTCGGAAGATACTATTTCGAGCTGCGAGAGTATAAAAGGCGGTCGTCGATAGGCTGCAAGATAATCAGTCACTGTCATATGACTCAGGTCGAGCAAGAAGGGGAAATGGTGAAGGGAGGGGTCAATAAGGGTTAAGGAGGGGAGGAAAGTTAGTAGTCGATTCTCAACTCGAGGCAGCAGTGGGAATGGTCGGACAAGGCTGCTAAGGTACATACCTCAGTATACGATTCAGCAAATGCTTGTAAAATGAAAGCGGCTCCGCAAAGTGGTAGACTACTACCCTAATTCAGCGTCGGTGTTGAGATCTATTGGTGTTTGTTTCACTTTTTGAACCGGCGATGATAATGACCTTGACGAGTGATGATGATGATGATGATGATAATAATAATGATATGGAATGTCCCCGATGGCCGCAACAGGAGCTCTGCTGGGAGAGTTGGGCTAGCGTTGGGGCAGCTAGCCAATGGGAGAGCTGCAAAGAGTGACCGGTGATCAGATGACGGGACTAAGCCCAGAAGAGCTGGTGTCACCCTTTCAAAGCTGGGCTGGCCAATGAAAGGTTGTAGATGCCGTCTGCTGTTCTGCTTCAATAAAATTGATTGGTTGACCGTCTCGTGGCTGCCCTCCTTGTCCCATCACCACCTCTGGGGTAAATCATCTCCCTATCTGGTTCTACTGATGTGCATTTGCTTTGTATTGCCAGTACCATAATTGACATTGTTTGGCATGATAATAATAAGATATACTTGATGGGGAAAAAGCCTGAACTAGGTCAAAACATACCCGAAAATCTGTGGAATGAGGCTAAGAGATGAGACACTATGAGAAAGAGACCCTCAGTTCCAGAAAGAGGCAGTCAGCCAGGCACTACAAAAGACCGGATCCGAAGGTGCAAAGAGTAGCTTAGGCGGTGTCATTTACAGTCAAGGTTGTAGATCCTATCGAAGCACGCCCCTGCTGGCAACCTTGCTTGTCAATTGAGTCGATCTCCGCTAGAGCTGCCATGCCATTACTTGCATTCTGAGACCTGATGCCGAGCCACATCGGTGTATTTCGGAAGAGTCATCCGAGAATGATTCATGCACTCAGGGTATAGATATAGATTCATGCAGGTGAAGTTGCATGTTGGTCGCATTGCGTGGCGCTTACAGAAAACTTGTTGCATCTGGAATCGGTGCTGTGGTAGGTAGGATATGGGAACTTATGCGGGAAGACAGCAGCATAGCTAAGTATTATCCGATCTCTGTTGCTTTTATAGAGTAAGCAGGTACTTACTTTGTAAATGTTACACCCCGGAAGCGAGGCGGGAGATAGACACTTAATCCGAGAAAATATCTTATCATTGGAACCGGCTAGATACCTACTGCTTCAGTAGATGATCCATCCGTCCAGCGGATCCAGCGGAGATATTCTCCCTTTAACCTCATAAGAGGTTGATAGACAATCGCCATATCAAGGCCCATTATAGGACTGGGGGGAGGAACAAAGCGGAGCAGATCGGACCGAATCAAGAAAAGGCGAAACAATAGCTGACGTATGCGGTGGGGGAGGAGATATCAGAGACTCAGGAATAGGATATAGAGGACTATCTACCTATTTACCGAGAGGTAGTTAGGCAAACCCCGAAACGGGGTCTTTCGCAACCTTAGGGTACTGTATTGTAGTATCCATTAAAGGCTCTTTGCAGCGACCATGGGTTGCTGTTGGCCATAAACCATGCACTCCGAACCTTGACGGGACGGGACGGACACGAGCCAGAGCACAATCTCCAGCATCGGCATGGATTTCAAAAAGGAAAATGGAGTAAACTGGAGATATCTATAATAATATCAGAGGAGAGGTCAAATAAAGCGATATAGCTCTGATTGCCTCTACCATCTTTAGAAAGTTAGACTCCACTATGATCATCTCACATAGGAAGCTGGAGTGACTGAGCTCATACCTACTCTATGAGCTTACCATTTCTGAACCGTTAAATACCATCCGAGAACCATGACTTCATAGTCATGCTCAACAATCAAGATCAGAAACCAGGCATTTGGCCAGTTATAGATTGTCCTCTATCAGGTCGAATATGAGTGAAAATGCGGGTTCATGGGTCCATTGCTGACAGCATTCCGGTCATTAAGCTTCCCCCGCATTCTTCTGACGATATAGGCCTAGTATTCCAAATCATGATCGAAATGGAAAAGATCGAGGTATGAAGCGCGACAGCCGTCAATATTCGCACACATACTTGTCTTCGCTCGATCATCAAAGTAGTGATAAGATAGGCCGAATATGAGACGACAAGTGCGCCAGAAAAGACCTAGTGTCTATCTAGTGTCTACTAGTTCGGAGTGCAAGACGCATCTCGGAAAGCGACATGATTCACCACCTTGCAGGGTGTCACGGACCGCTTGGAGACTAACAAGATTGTTAGACTCAAGTAGATTACAAGGTCTTGAACTGTGGACTGGAGACCAGAGTCAACTCCGTACTCAGCTACGAAGCGCTTGGACGAGTGGCGAGACAAGACAAGAGGACGAGGGATGATGAATCCTCGCACTCTTATTGTCCCAACTTCTCTGGGTCCAAGCACCAGTTGATACGAACATGACAGTGACTTTCAAATACACAACCATAGCAGCACAGCCTAGAAAGTCAAATCTCACGCTGAAAACGAAACGGCGAGCCTCTCCACAGTCCACAGCCCACACAGCGCACAGGCGATTCCACCGGACATGGTTTCCAGCCTGTCGAAATTGTCGATCTTCCTTGTGTCTCTATATAGGTCTCAGACTAGAGACGAGATAGAATCATAGGAGGGGGAAAGGAAACTAAACGATAACGATTGCCTTTTCACTAGCTCAACCCTTCCACATGGTGGTGTCCCACGAATCAGACATTCTTGATACTTGATTCTCGACTCTGCATACTGACCTGTGTACACTTACCCACCCCCCCTTCGGTGCGTCTCATATTTTGGTCAAAATACTTGGATGAGGTAGCATACATGCACATGGAGCAGAAAATAATGGTCATCTCAATGTGGTAGAAGAAGCAGGCGAGATGATGTCATATCTGCTTCGTGCAATAATGCTCGAGAGCTCTAGACCCAATCAGATCCAATATCAGATACTCACATTGCTTGATCATTCTGTCTGTTCTTCGTTTGAGTATTGATCACTCACTAGAGTTATGTATAAATCATGGTCGAGAATGCATGGTATGTAGGGTATTCATTTTGCCCGGCTGGACATCTGATACATTGCTTCCAAGAAATAATACTGGAACCAAGGCAGAGAAGCTGACCAGAGAGTGAGTCATGACTCCCTTGTTGAGGACGAACAGGTGACAGCCATCGTACTGGACTGCTCATGGGATGAATGCCTGTCAAGATGGAGGTGAATAATGCCCTAATATACTTGACTCTTATTGTCCTGATCGGCTAATACTACTACTTCATCGTCTTCTCGATCCGGATTGTAACACCCTCCCTACACCATAGTTCTTGTCTCCCCCCTCCTTAAGTAGATAAATTTATATAATGAAATTGCAGTATGTGATTTATGACCTTGGTTGACCCTCCATCATCACATACTTCCTCCTCCAATGCCGCATCGCCACTGGTCGTTCCACACCCTCTTTATCCTTTTTTACTGTATTCATCTGCCTGCAGACGAAATACCTGATATTTCAATACTCAAGAAAAGAAATAAATGATTAATAAATAAATGAAATAGAAAAGAAGAATAAATATATTATTTTGCGGTAAATAGGCGCAATCAAGGCACGTAATGCTGTAGCTCATCAAGCCTCATCGATAGACGATCGACACCCTGCATGACCATCACCGTGGTATATCAAATGAGAGCTTCCCAGGAGCGCCTCGAGAAGTCCTTAAAGCCTTCATTCCTTCATCCTCTTCATCTGCAAAGGCTTTTGAAACGAATCATTCGTGATCACTGATTACTCACCCTCACAGTTATTGTCCGGATTCATTGCCCCGATCAGAGGACGGCTCCTTTTTTTCTACCCGCTGTCCCCAACACCCCGCTTGAATCCGATTCGATTCTTCTTCATGAAACTCATCATTCGCGAGAGGACAGACCGAAATCAAATCAAACCAGTTCGCTGCAGTACTTGCCGCATTATTCATCCTGATTGCGCCTTTGAGCTCGAGCCCTCTCATCCTGGCTCCCGACTTTCCCGTGTACCAAGCGGATAACCTCAAGCAGCTGTAAGTCATCCCAGCTGAGCCTCATGGCTTCCTCTGTTTCTTTCTGCTTCTGTCTCTTCCCTGGATTCGTCTTGCTTTGTGCTCTTCTCAACTTCCTGCACTTGCTGTTGCCCCTTCTTTTCCCCTGCACCGGTCTCACAAAGATAAGGCTCTTGCGCTTCTGCCTGTTCGATTGATTGGACTCTTTGGAGCTGCTGCTCTGCCACGTGTGTTTCTCTTCAAAACCCCAGACCTCATCTCACTCTCTCCGTATTTCTTATGTTGTTCTGCGCATGGAAGAGCGTCCTATCCTCCTGAGAGATCAGAGCTGATCCGTACTGCCAAAACAGATTCCACGAGAGAGAGTGCTTTAATCATCACATTTCAAGTCATCGCTTGGTAAGTGAATATTCTATTCTCTTCTCTTTGATATGTTTCTATCTCTGTCATTGCTGCCGTATCCTGGAGATCAAATATTATGAGGCCCGAGAGTTGCAGCCCGGGCAAAAGGACCATGCGGGGATTCCTCTATGCAGGATAATCAATGTGAGACGCGACAAGCCATGATGCCTGTTGGCCTATCTTCTTCCACCAAAGGCAGGGTTCCGAAACAAGGCGGATTATACCTACCCCTCCTCTTTGGAATGGATATGACTGAGCCAAGGAATTATACTTCGAATCCTGGGGAAAATACCCCTCCCTCTGGACAACATCTTACAGCGCTATCCATCTGCTGCACAACCTCGCTTGCATCGAGCGTTGCAGGGAAACTGTCAGCAGAAACGTGAGCAGAAGCTGTTCGCAGATTTCTGCTGAAGAGTTTGCGGTGGCGCTGATTCGACTATTTGATTGCTCGGACATCCCAAGGAAAAGGCTGAGCTGCAGAGGGGCAACCTAGTACCGTTTGCTAGAGGATACGGAGGACTACCCTTTCGGACCTGGATTTCCGTCTCACACCCGCCCGAAGCCGGTGAGAGGAGAAAAAAAAAAAGGTGCTTCACTTTGCATGAGCATGGAATGCAAGGGACAAGAGTCTATTACATGATCTGAAACCGGAGAGGCAAGAAACAGCAACAATGAGCGATCGTTGAGTTGAGGATATTCGTGGACAGCTCCGTGATCCATATACAACCTAAGGGGTCGAAGCTCCGCATGTTGTCGCTCTGACCGCCTTCTGGGGACGATTCTCCCCCCTCTCCTCTCATTATTATTGTTCTCAACGAGACGGAACGATAGATCCCATATCAATGATCTTAATATCAATCAGTCAATCGCGGACTGATTGGATGTATCGTTACGGGTCCCCTTTACGGATCATATTGATCAATTTCTCGCCCACCGCCTCTCTCGAACTCCGGGCTTCGCTGTCCAATATTCACCTGGCTTACCCCACTGTGCCTCTCCAGGTCAATTTTGGATCTAGTAATCACTTTTATCCCCCCTCACTAGCCCTCTTCTTGCTCTAAGATCTCTCATATCCTCCAAGGATCGTGGAAAAAAGAACAAAAAGAAAGAATTAGAGAGAACGCAAGAAGACAAAGGAGAGAGGAACCGCGGAGTTCTCTGCCTGCGAATACCTTGCTCGCCTCCAAAGGCTCAGCCAGCGTTGCTTTTTTGTTGGTTCTCCCTGATCGTGGCTCAACCCCCCAAACCCCAAAATATTAATCCACATCGCCTCCTCGGACCCAGTCTCTGTCTCTGTCTGTCTGTCTGGCTCTGTGTCTGGTCTGGCCGCGCCTCTTCTCCTTTTTACAACTGCTTTTGCCTTCCGGCCGCAACCGCCATCACACTTCTCTTCAACCAAATCCCTCCTGGACACGCATCCTCATCCTGGATTGATTAACTCTCTCTATCATCTGAATCTCCTTTCCTAGGATTTTATTGGCTCACAATTGTTTGCGCTTTTTCTCACTTGCCAGTTGCTTATTTTTAGGGCTGCCGAGATCTTGACTCATCATTCTTCGCGGACGATCGTCGGTGTGGCCTATTGACTTTTGGATCCCCCACGATACGCGCCTTCTCCGAATCGCCCGCTTCCGAATCATATCCCTTGATCGGTTCACAAAGCCACCTGTCCGGCAATAATATACCCAACTTCGTCTTGCCAGCATCAAGTTTTCTCCTTTTATCCATACAAGCGTACGTATCATCTCTCTCTTCTTCTGTGGATTTTTCCTTCATTGGCGCATGCATCGTGCAGCCCCTCACATCTCTGAATGATGCCCATTCTTCCTGGAATCTGGCCAGCTGACGGTCGCCTTACAGACAACCAACAGCTTTCATATCCCCTTTACCAAAGTGATCAAGTACCCTTCTCGATGCAATAACATATCCGTCGGTGCATCTCCATAGAATTACTTCATTTCATCGCTCGAGTATCTGGGATTCACATCTTGTCGCAATACCTGATACATTCCTGAAACCTTTCAGTTCCATCGCCACACAACTTCCGAATACCATATTCTTCTTGAGTTACACTCGGGGAGCCAGTCTATGCTATCTACCCAAACGCTATGACTGAAGCGAGCATTTTTATCAAGAGCGACCCAGACGACCACAACAACAACAGCCACTTCATGATGTCGCAGAACGGCTACTCCATATCCAACCAATTTGGAAATTCCAATGATGCCGTGGATCCCTCGGAGCTGAGTATGCAGAACAGCGGTTTCATGTCCTACCCGTTCGGTTCACAACAGAATATGTCGTCAAGCTTTAACTTTGGAAACTCCGGAATCGATACAGACGAGTTGCTGGACCTGGAAATCAGCGGTCAGAATGGGATTCAACGCGATACCAGTATGAATTTCCTCCAGGACCACTCTGGTGCCGGCATCTCTATGAGTCATCCCGGTCATATGTCGCAGATGTATTCCAACACCCCTGACGGGGCTCCGATGCACAGCCCCTTCATGCACAGTTTCAATTATGATCATTTCCGCGGCCTGAACCAGCAACAACACAATCCCTCCCATCTTCAGGGTTCTCATTTCGAGCAGAGCTACCTTAACGCCAAGGCACGCCCAAGTTTACAGGCGATCGACCGCACATCTTCCGATGGGCGCAGCCCCATGACCCCCAAAACTCCAGCTTTGGGTGCCCTGACTCTTGGAACTCCGGAATCTGGTAGTTTCCCTACGCAACCGATCCGTACTGGACTACAACCACGGCATCAGAAGACTCTGTCCAACCAGTGGGACGGCACTCCCGGAAGCGCTCACTCCTTCGGTGTGGAGTCCCCCATTTCATCGCCGGGTCATCCATCTCATCATGCTGCTATCTCGGAGATACTCAAGTCTGGCAAACACGCCTCTTTGCCCGCCAAGGTTGACACACACATGCCGGGTAGCGCCCAGGATTTGGAATCGCAAGAAGCAAAGCGTCGGCGCCGGAGAGCTTCTCACAATCTGGTCGAGCGCCGTCGGCGAGACAACATCAACGAGCGTATTCAGGATCTTTCTCACCTCGTGCCGCAACATCGTCTGGAGGATGACAAGGTCCGGAAACAGCTTGTCAATAACAGTACCATGTCAGGAAATGGATCCAGTTCAAACGTAGCCACCTCTCTCCTGGCCGGTGGCAATGGCCGTCGTGCCACTGCCGGTAATATCACTATGGGTCTTCCCATCGAGGAGAAAGAGAAGGGCCCTAACAAGGGTGACATCCTCAACGGTGCCGTGGGTTGGATGCGCGACTTGATGTGGGCTCTGCATGTTAAGCTGCAACAGGAGTCTGAGCTCGCGGAGTTGATCACTAGTCTTGGAGGCACCTGGCCGTTTGAACAAACGGAGGAGGAGAAGCGCATGCGGAGTGAGATCCTGGACGCCTTGGAGAAGAACGATCCTAGCACCTTCACTTACAGCCGAGGGCCCGGGAGCGGCTTGAGAGTGCCCAAGCATACCAACTTGGCGGGCGAGGCTATTGCGCAGAACGGTGCGCTGAGCCCGCAGAGTCTCAGTCCATCCTACAACAGTGGCGGCAGCACCAACGGTGGGAACTCGGGTCAAGCACAATATTGGAACAGCTCAGGCCACACGGGAATGAGCTTCAAGGAAGAAGATGAGTACGCAATGGAGATGAACTAGAGTATCTCTTCATTTCTGTGGGATCGCAGCTCAATCAGTCATTATTTCTACGAGTGCATGTCATGACATATTGCATACACAGGCGTCACATGGAGGGATGGGGGGTCAGCAGTTGACCGGCGTACGCGGAAGTCTTGACATATCGTCATTTTCATCGTTGCCATCCGGATTTAAGGTTTTCATCATCTGTCGCTTGTTACTGTTTGAGCTATCGCAGTTTATCCGATTATCGTGTTATATTCGTGGGTTCGTCCGTTTCAGGATTTACCTTAGTTGTTCTACTTTCCTGCTTCCTCTTCCTCCTTTCCAGCTTCCCCTGCCCTTGGTGTTATGTTGCATTTCGACGTCGGTATCGCTGCATAGCACCAGTTTATGATACCTCCAACTTTTATTTTCCTCGGCGATAATCTCACGCCAGCCACGCTCCTTGCACCATCTGTTGACTCGCCTTGATTTTTCGTTTCCAGTCTCCGGCATCTGTTTCGTTTACGTTTATATCGATACCCTATTTCCCTTTCTCTCTTGACATACACGGCTGTCTGTGTTCTGTGCTAGTTTCGGATGCGTTCTCATTACACACGGATTTACTGCGCTACGGCTTTACAATGTACCTTTGGCTCTTGTTGTGGACGAGGCTGCCCTCGATTCCTAATATAGTTCTTTATCACTTGTTCTAATTAATCGAGGGCGTTCGAATAAGACTGACACAATCTTTCCTGCTTATTTGAGTATGACCTGGTAACTAGAGATTGGCCGGTTTTTATAGGAGATATACACTGGCATCCTGCAATCGTCGTTATTTTTACAATTCGTTTCTCATACCTAGACATTCTTGGTCGGCGAGACATGTCGATTCATCTAAATCACTTTTTGGACTCTCATGCTAAATAAAATGCATCTTCTATTCACTGCGCATCTTACGGAAAAAGTCCATGACACCGGTGAAGACGACGAGCAGAATACCACCACCGGGACCCAGACGGAGCACCTTGGGGATGAAACCCTTGTAGAGGGCGCCGAAACCTTCTTCCTTCATGACGGTGCCAACGGCAGGCCAGGCCCAGTTGTACTTGGGCACCTGGCCGGAGACCTTGGGGGAGTTCTGGATGCGGGACTTGACGACGTCCATGGGGGTGTTGAGGACGGTACCGGCGATACCACCGATGGTACCGGCGATCAGGTCGTTGCGGGTCTGCTGGGACTTGTTGCCGGGTTCTGGGGCGGGCAGCTGCGAGCGGACCTGGAAGATGCAGCCGAAGTAGCCACCGTTCCAGAGGATGTGACGCCACAGCGTCGACTCGAGACCGTTGTACAGGGCAAGAGGGCCCTCGGTGGCGACGATCTTGCGCACCACGTCCAGCATACCGTTGTACTTGCCCGCGGAGGCGCGGTCCTGCAGACGGATCTTGACCAGCTCAAAGGGCACCACCACGAAGGCCTCGGTGGCGCCCGCGGTGGCACCTGTCAGCACGGCCAACGACTGTGTCTGCTTCTGCACGCCGAACAGGCCCCGGTAGAACGAGCCCCAACTGTCGTTGGCGGCGAACTTGGTCGCACGCTTGGGAGCCTCCATCAGGATGGGGGCCGAGATACCGCGGTATAGACGTGAGAATCTGACCAAGGGTCCCAGGATTAGCTTCCGCCGTGAGGAATTTCGGGTCATTTCCTTCCTGCCCGTCCAATGGGGAATGAGCTCCGTGCTTATGGACCTACCCTTCGTTCTTGATGATCTTGCGGAAGCAATCAAACATGCCATTGTATCTGTCCTCTGCAGCGGCGGTAGCAAGGTTGGACTGAAGTTGCCTGTAAGTTGTGGCAGGATGTCCACATGTCAGTCGCGCTTCCTATCACCCCGACTTCGCAAGATCGCACTGGCACGTGGAGGTTTTCCAAAGCACTTACACTCGCGTCTTGACCACATCTAACGGGTACCTGTGTAATTTAAATCGCATTCGTTAACGAGTCCAAGTGGAAGATTATGGGTGGGTTTGACCGGGGTATCGCATACATGACAAGAATCTGCCAGCAATTGAGTTAGCACTCAGTAACACGGTGGCCGATGACCTTCAGTGAGCTCATACCTCTGATACACCAGCGACAGCTCCGGCGACGAACTGGTAGGCGAACGGAAGAGGCTGTTGGTTGCTAGACGACATGGTGGGCAAGCGATTATCCGGAGTGAGATAAACAAAGAAATGCTAAATGACCAGACCCTAATCAAGTTCAGACACAGATGTCAAAAGAGCTATGAAAAAGCAAACACAGACCTAACAACAGCAGGGAGAGCAAAAGAATGGAACGCAACCGTGAGCCTGAGGAAGTGGTGAAGATAGCAAACGAGGTTCTGCGGTGTCGGAGAGTCTCGGTGCTCGCTCACCGGGTCTCGTCCCCATCGGGTAATATTCGCTACCCCCACGTGCCGTCCTCAGGAACCGCCCCACGGGGTCTGTATTTCCGCATTCATTTATCCGACAAAAAGGTCGTGAACTGGTATTTTAGAGTGAAGACGTTCACAAGACTCATATAATTCTATTGTTATCATCATCATCAATGTCATTGTTATCATTGTCATAGATCCATTCAGTCATCAAGAATTCTATATCATCCATATCATCATCCCTAGAGCGCCAATCGCCAATATCGCCCTGATCGAGTGTCGGCTGGCTGCATTCTGTGGCTGGCTTTTGGCCAAGGTTCCGCTAGCAGATGCAGTTGCTACAGCGGTACAGCTGGAACCACATGCATACCCAGTTGGACAGCATCCTCCACCCACAGTGTCTGCACAGCTAAACCAGCCGCTGGCGCATCGTCCCGTTCCGCTCGCCGCAGTTGTCGTTTGGGCTGGCACCACGATGGTACGGCCGTCCGATGTGATGGTCGACGATGCCTTCACAGGGCAGGACGTAGTGTCACAGTCTCGTCCTGTGCGGCAGCAGCCTCCTTCATAATAAGCAGAACAAGCATAGAATCCGGTTGGACAGATTGAGCCTGTCTGGCTGCTCTGTGAGGTGGTGGCGGTGGAGAGACTGGTAGGTCGAGCTGGAGGCGTCAGTTCGCCCGTGGATTGTGTTGTCCTGCTGCTGCTGCTGCTGCTGCTGCTCGAAAACTGGCTTGTCTCTGGAGGGACGGTCCGAGTAGCAGTGGACACTATGACGGTGGAACTCAAGGTCACTGTCACCGTGTAGATGTAGGCACCTGTGCAAACAAACGTCAATCAGCCTTTCACTCAGATAAAACTCAATCTGACCCGCAGAATCAGCAACTTGAAACCTACACCCGCCACTGACACACTCATAGCCAGGAATACAGCAACCCCCTCCCATCGAAGCCGGACAACTCATGTACCCCTGCTGACAGGATCCAATGACGCCAGAACAAGTCTGGCCTTGTGGACAACACCCTACATCACCCAACCCAGTGCCCTGGACCAGCTCACAGGTGTCTCCAGCCCCACAACAGCTGTTCGGCCGGTCAATCGCCGTACAAGCGAAAGTGCCAGTCGGGCATTTGAAATCTCGCCGAAACAGCGGGCTGAAGCCCATATTAGTCGGCACAGACGGCCGAAAGGGATATGCCCGAGGCTGGATCTCCGGCGCCTCCCGTGTTTCATAGCTTTGAGAGCTACATGTCTCGTTCGTTGTTGTCAGACCAATCTCGTCTGTCCCTTGGAGGTCCCAATAATCAAAGAAAAACTTCTCCCCCTCATCTTCGGACATCTTCTTCACACCGCGGATGACTGCCCTCACGAGATCAAGCTGAAAATCGTCACCCCGTCGGGGGACATCCTTGATGGCTGGAATCGGCCACGAGCTGCCATTCGCTGAGAAGGCATGCACTGGGATCGATGCGGGTACCAGGGCCCAGACTATGAAACGGATGGGCCACATCGAACCGTGTACCCTCTTGTAGCTTTGACTCGGTTAGGAACATTCATCTAGTCTTAAAGAGCAGATGGAGACATCTTACAGAGCGACAATGTAGTCGTCGGTCAAGCACAGGTATATAGCTTATCCAGGCTTCCAGATGCCTATCGATAAGGTTGCCAGATAGAATGGCAGTGGAGAAGTAGTTACATTGATTCTCAAGTCATCAAGTCCCTAAAGGGTTCTCATTGGTATAAAAGGAGCAGAATAAGAATCAGAGCACTGCAGGCTTGAGATATGAAAATGCTCCTCAATAATAAACATGTGGCTGGGGAACTCGACACCTGATTCTGCTGGCAATACGGAGCTTCATTACTCACCGCTTTTCATGTATCATGACCTAGTAGTATCAGATCCATGAATGTACCTTATTGTATTTTGTGTTGGTATGAGAGCATAAGTAGGTAGGTAGTTATGGTCTTCCTTAACTGCCATGGGCCATGGCAGGTAATACGTCGTTTGGAGTATGCACATATTCTATTCCTCGCTGAGGTAGCTATAAAGTTACTTGAAGCTGCAATATGTCAAAGGATGCAAGGACAATAGTATGTATCGTCACAAGGGTCATAACACGCCGCATGAAAACAGGGGTATCGTCAGCAACATGCAATGCTCACGCTTTCGAGCAATGTAATGCCAGGGATGAAAACACAGATGGACATGAATAGACAGAGTACTGGCATGACAAGAACAATTTGCAAAGAGATGACTGTGGAAGGAGGGAAAGGGAAGAGAAAGAATGAAACGTTAAACAAAAATCGCAAATGAGCCGCTTTGGTGCGGCCAAGGGCTCTCGAAGAGACTTGGAAGGGGTAGGCTAGGTCATTTGACGTGCTCAATGGCGTCGGAAGTAGATCAACAACAGATCTTACGGTGTTGTCGAGTCCACTGGGCCTTCACTTGTTGTTGGCTCATCCTCCTTAGTATCTTCTCCCTTTCCGTCGATCACCTCTGACGCCGAAGCCTCTGCCGAAGGTGTTGTCTTTTCCTCGCCCTTACTCGTTGCATCTCCAATTTTGGCGCTTGCTTCAGTGTTGTCTTCTGTCGAATCTTTGATTGAAGGCTGCTCAGCCTGTTCGGACTGGTCCGACTGCTCGGGCTGGGAAGATGCTGCCGCTGCCGATTCCGCTTCTGCCTTCTCCATTTCCGCTGCTCGGGCTTGCTGTCTCTCCCAAACCTCCTTCCGGATGCGATCATCTTTGACTCGACGTTGTCGCTCAGCCTCTTCCACGCCGCCGCTCTTCTTCAGCTTTCCCTCTTGAACAAACGCCCCAAGCTCTTTCTGGAAGAGCCCTATCCGACGATTCTCGAGTTCCTTCTGTCGAGCTTTCTCTGCCCTTTCGATCGCCTCTAATCGAGATTCATGATTAGGCTGGAGTGCGCGAACCTCACCCAGAAGGTCATCCTTCGCCTTCATGGGGTCGATCGCTGGGTCAATTACCACGTTACGCGATGTGTTTCGCAAAGCAACGCTTCCGTTGACATTCTGCTGCAACGCCTGCTGTTTGGTAGCCTGCTCAACCAGAGCAAAAGTCTGCGCGGCCTTCTCGAGATCGTCCTCGAGGTCCGCAGCCAGATCTTCCTGCATGGTTAATTGATCACGTTCCTCACACACAAGCTGGAGCTCCTTCTCCCAAATCTTCGTCCAAATCGGTTTCTCCCGCTTCAGGAATTCTTGCATCTTCTTCATCTCCTTGGTGACGGCGCTGATTTCTTTGCTGACGCTCTCTAGCTGCCTTGGGAGTGGTCGGACTCCACGTGATACCACGTCTTTACGAAGATCTTCAACCAAATCCTGAAGGTCGTCGACGCGCCCAACGAGTCGTTCCGACTCATCTGCGAGTTCTTTCTTGCCGGCGTTGACACGGGCACGACCAGCATCGCCTTCATAAGACGGCACGGCAACATCTGCAGCCGCAGATTTGACACTATTTGCCTTAGTGCGAATCGCATTCATCGAGCTAGAAATATCCGAGGAGAAATTCGAGTATGTCTGCCGTAGCACTGCAAGGTCACGCTTCAAACTCTGAAGTTCAGCCAGTTGGCTGTTACTTCCAGTAATAGAACCCTTCCGAGCGGTTCCATCTTGAAGAGAAGTGGGAATTGACACGGGGGGCGCGGCGGCCAGGCGCGCAATCTCCTTTGCGGCCTCTAGTTGACGGTCTGACACGCGCTGAATGATACTTTCTTGTCCATCAAGAGAGCCCTTCACGCCTTCAATCAGACGACGAACTCCCCCAAGCTCATCATCGAAATGCTTCTTGACCTCATCAAGTATATCCACATTCAAGACAAGGACCGATCTATCTTTGACGTCATTCAAATCTTCCAATTCATGCCGCACCCCGGAGATCGGGTCTTGAATATATATCTCTGGCAGATCGACCCCGTTGTTGTGTGTGTTCCACGCAAATTTCTCAATGAACGCAAGCTGCAGTCTTCCGATGGTTAACCCGCTGTAGCCTTCCGGAAGAACATATTTTTTGATCTTGCTTTTGTACTGTAAAAATAAGGTAAGCTCTTTTCCAGGTGACGGCTGATCGGACGTAAACTGCGAGGTCTGCGGTGGCGTTGATACACCAGTAGAGGGTCGTTGGATGGTTGAGCTTGGTGTGCCCGGCGTTGCTCCTTCATTAGGTATGGAAGAATCCTTGGTCGGTTCAAATGCCTCCGCCAGGGATGGTTCCTCGGCAGACCGAGGCAGCCCAGGTTGTTTTCCGGTGACTGTAGGGTTATCCCCAGGCCGGTGTGGCACTTTGTCCTGACGTATTTGGGGTGCAACGGAACCATTTGCCTGAGGCTCTGTTGGAGATGCGGTGTGAGCTTTGGTGAGCTCGTCCTCTCCTCCTTGGGCAGGGTGAGGGGATGGCAAGGGCTTCGCAGTTTTGCTTGGGGTAACCGCATCATGCGGACGATTCGTCGACCGTTGTCTCCCGTGCGCGTAAGACCCTCGCAAGCGAACCGCATTTAAAGATTCGCGGACATCACGACCACGATTTGGGACGGGAGAATTCTGGGTTGGCAGAACGGGGACGCCATTTGTCGATGCTCCCAAATGTTTTTGTATCTGGTAGGCGGAAAACCGCCGCGAGGCCCGTCTTTCCAGTTCTCCACTTCTCTGTAAAGCACCCAAAGCATCGTCCTGCTTGGGGGGAGGGGGTGGAGGTGGCGGAGTAGGATAACCAGAGAAGTCGGGTGAAGGCATGGCTACCCTGGAGGGAGTTTCGGTCTCAGGTTGCGATGGCTGAGATAGGATCTGCTGCGCCTCTCGTCTTGACGCTTCTCTCTCCGAGTAGCTAGTGCCCCTCGCGTCGCTTGAAGGCTGCACTGTAGAACCAGCATGAGCCCCACCGGACTGGTCTTCGAGTGAGCCATTGCTTCCATGCCGGCGACCACCTGGCCTTTTCGGAGACGTGACAGTGGCTGTGGCTTCCTCATACATCTGGTTTATGACGGCACTCCCCGAGCTTGCCTGCCGGCCAGGTAAGGGACGGCTTTCTTCCCTTTGCTGCCGCGAGCGCAAGCGAGCCTGCTTCTTCTTGAGACCATGGAGGAGGTTGATAATGATGTCACGAATACGAGGCAGGTATCGATCGAGGCTCTGAGGAGACGCATCCTGGCTCAGTGTATCTTCGAGGATTGTGCGGAGGAGGTCGGGCACTGGGCCCAGGTCGGAGGTATCAACACCAATCGCATTGAAGGCGCGGCAGGCTAGGTTAAATTCATAACCCAATCGCACATAGACGTCTGAGACTTCGTTCTCGGACGCCTGTCTTCGAGACCATTGGGTCAAGGTCTCCAGCAGTTGTTTTGTAGCGACAAGGAGATGGGTGACACTTTTCTCGATTTGGGAAATTTGTCTATCGGGCTGTGTGGATTTGAAAAGCGAAAGCGTCGTTAGCATAAATAATGCCGAAAACAAGAAAACAATACAGTATCTTTTGGATTGTCGAGAGGCACGACAGCGGGACAATAAGCTTACCACAACAGTCCTTGACGACTGAGACCTGCCTGAGCTGGACGAACTGCGTGGTGCGGAAGATTGCGAGGTCATGGCGGAATCAGCACTGCTCGCAGACCCAGCGGGAATGTGTTGAGGTGGACTTCGCTGGGAGCGAGAGGAACCGCTTAAGGTAGACTGCATTCGTGGAGACACCGTGGGAACACCTTCCTTTAAACAGCACGGGGGGGAGCGCTGCAGTATTCAGGTGAAGTGGTAAGGAGAAACCCAGGTCGCCGAAAGGGAAAGGGAGGGGGCCGACTGACACCTGGAGAGTGCGTGAGGTGGGAAGGGAGAGAAAGTCACTGTAACACTGTAATTACGTGAAGATGAAGGAACCTAAGAAAGTCAAGGGAAGTGTAAGAGTGAGACAAACAAGCCCCCAAATCGTACCAGCCACCTCTTGTGGTGGATAGCAGACTGTTCTCAATGGTGGACTTGAATGCTGATCGTCTTGGGCCGTAGGTCCGCAGTGCGCACCTATCTTGTAGATAGAGTGACATTTAATATCTAAAATAGTAGTACGGAGTAAGGTAGAGTAAGTACCGATCTGGTGGATTTTAGTGGTTAGATAGATGGTTGATGATTAGGCGCTTCTCAAGGCATGCACCTTGTCTGAGGCCACTAATACTAGCCTAACTCATCCATAGAATTGGGGGCCTTAAGAGGGAAGTTTCAGCTGCTATGATGCTATCTATCTTAAGACACCAGCCTCCGCCTTTCTTCGTCTGTTGTATCGCACAAGGACAATGACGATAGCAACTCAAAGCAATCTGGTGAGAGTCGTAGTCTATCACTTCATAGGGAACAATGTATATAAGTGTCAAAACCGATCGGAGTACTTTCGTAGGTGACGCTTATTCTAGCGTACGACCAATATGTACGTGGGTGGAGATACTTATGTACTGTACCACGGAGTACCTGCCTATGTATGTATCTTAGAGACACCTTGAATTTGCTTCCTCTGTATGGATATGTTGCTCTCGTGAGGCGAAGAATGACGAGACAATATTAAAGTAGATATACCCTGTTAAATCTAAGTAGCAAATTATCGACATGGAGACTGAATTACCAAATGCGAGCACCTAGATGAGCATCATTACCTTATGGTAGGATTGCCAACCAGGCTAAGGTACCTAATAAATGGTGAAAAGGCAGTGGTTAGCGAGGCAGGCACACATTAACTTGTCAATTGTCAGCGTATTGATCGCAAATCAGTGAAATATACTCTGTAGATGGCTCCAAGGTTAATGTAGGTTTGAAATCTATCTTTGTAAATTCAAAGACATCAATCATAGTAGCAAAACATCTCATCTGAATCCCCAAACAACAATGCCATTGTGTGGAAAATTATAGTAGTATGGCACTGTTCAGGCATCCACAGCCCTCTCAAGATCACACTATTCTCGTTCCCACTTACCTACTGAAGGTGAAACCAGGACTTTGTAGCAAGCGGTTTATATCTTAAGGTAGTCCCGAGAGTCTATCTGTTAGCAATCAACCAAGGATACCTTATGCTTACTTTCCATTCCAGACCCCTCGAAGTTTGCCGGTGTCATCGACATCATCATGCCTTACGTATCTGGAACCAACTGTGGTGAAACTATCCACCGTCATCATTTTTATTCATAACAGGAGCTTGGCCTCTGGAGCTTCCTGGGTCTAAGGTAATCTAAGTGTGAGTACCTAGTATGTGCGCTGTAAAGTCTCACCAATACCAGATTTTGGAGCCTTGGTGCCTTACCTCCATATTCCCACTAGTACTTTGTACCCCGTAGTCTGCACTCTTCACACCTCTTACCTTACCTTACCTTAGTACTACTACCTTACTACCACTACCACCACCTTACTGAACCTCATTACCACACCTCCTTCGTCTAGACTCTAAACACACCACCATCCTCACCTTCACCTTCACCCTCCTTCCCCTCTTCTTCTTACATCTTGAATAATTTTTCCCCCTCCCTCCTTTTCTCTCTTCAGTATTTTTTTTTCCTATCGCTGGTCGAAGCGCTGTGCTTCCGTTCCTCTTCGAGAGCTGCTTCGACCCTTTTTTTCTCCCTTTGCTGTTTCCTTCCCCGCGTCACCACCGTCCTAATTCGCTAGCTGTCCTTCGTCGCCTTGTCAGTGCAGCCGCTGTGCTGTGGCTTCGTGCCTGCTCAAGGTCTCATACTTTCTCTAGCCTTGCGTCGTGCCGATTTTCACGGCGCGGGCTCTGTTTTGATTGACCATGGCTTCCACCGTCAACTCTGTGTCAGCTGCCAGCAATGCTACTGGCAATGCTGTCAATGCTGTCAATGTGTCTTCGCAGAATTCGACTGGCAGACCGTCCTTAAGGACTACTAGCTCTAAGATATCGGATGGTGGTCGGCGGCAATCCGGAAGCCCATTTGAGGGCGGTGCTCGGTACGTTGTTTGAATCGCACCTCATCTGTTCCATAGCAATCATTTGCTCTCATGTTGTTTCGTTTCACCGCTGGTCTCCTCGCAGTATTCTTCTTCGTATCTTGTTTTCAATTCCCAAGTTCATTGACCCCGAGCTCTCTCTATATTTCATCTGTATACTTTACTGCCATCAAGTCATACCCTCTGTCCCCTCCCCATTGACCTTCTCAAATCTTTTTCGAGCACAATGGTTCTTGAATGAAACTTTAGGGTCGATGGTCTTTCAAAAGATGGCCGTGGTTTGCTAACACCATCCTGTAGACGCAGCAATTCTCAGAAGGCTTGGACTCAGGGTACAAATCCGATCACCCAGAGATCCCCGTATTCACCGCACAACGGAAACATGACTCCCAAACCTTCCATTTCTCCCAAACCCACTTCGAAAGAATCGAACACGCCCGATCATCATGCCCATGACCGCCTCATTTTCCTGCTCACCAGCTTCATTGTAAGCTTGTCGCCCCATGATCATAAACATGAACCGGATATGAAGGATAGGACGCTCATTATATCTAGGGTCTTAATGCTACTATCACTACAAGAAGCGGAGAGAGATTCACTGGCATCTTCTCTTCCTCGTCCCTCGAACCTAACGACTCTTCTTTTCTTCTCAAGATGGTCCAACGGCCGGCAAAACAAGACCATCAACGGGCCAATGGTGTGAGTGATGTCGTCAGCCCTTTTCTGGGCACGGCGCCAGATCATAGCATGTCCTTTGATGTCAAGGATGTGGTCGATATTGCTGTGTCGAATGTTTCGACTGCGGAAGTCACAGCTAAGGCGCCTAATGGTATGCCGCCTTTTGCACTTGTTCCCAATACCGATCACAATAAAAATGTTCCTTGCTGATAAGTCTTAGGTGCTTCAAGTGGCTTCAGGACGGATACCGATATTTCAGGAAACTTCGCGATGCGTGAACGAACTTTGAAACGATGGGAGCCTGCAGCTGACACCGAGGTCGACATGTCCCTTGAAAGTACAAACAAAACGACCGGATGGGATCAATTCGAGGCCAATGAAAGGCTGTTTGGCGCCACTAGCAGCTATGACGAGAATATTTACACCACTCGAATAGACCGTTCCGATCCTTCATACAAACAAAGAGAGGCAGAAGCTGCTCGTATCGCTCGTGAGATTGAGGGTACCGATGTTGACAATGTTCATGTCAGGGAGGAAAGAGGCTTGGCTCCGGTCGACGACAGTGGGTTGGACGAGGAAGACAGATATAGCGGCGTCCGCCGCGATGAGAAGAACTTTCCGCCGCTCGTTTCAGGACAGCCGAACAAATACACTCCGCCGGCGCGTAGACAAGCCGCTGCGCAGCCCGCTGCTCAGCCTGTTGCAACCCCCGAAGCCACTACCACTGTCAAACAGACAGTTGCCACCCCGAAAGATGCAGCTCCGGCTCCCGTCCAACCCAAGGAACCTGTCAAAACTCAACCAAAGTCGATTGCAACGATGGCCACGACGGTCGCTGAATCGGAACAAAAGTCGGTTCCAATCAAAGCTACCTCATCTGTCCCCTCAGCTCCAAAACGGCCCGCTGCTGAGAATGCCTCTACCAATGTGGAAGCTGAGGTTCTAGACCATTTCCGTCAGTTTGCCAACAGTGAGAAACTGAAATTGCAGGAGCGGCGCCGTAACCAGGCATCGTATGACCGAACGGTGAAGCTGAACGAGTTGATGAAATTCTCAAAGAACTTCAAGCTCGCTACACCTGTCCCTAAGGACTTGGTACCTATTCTCGCGAAGGACCCTCAGAAGCAGGAGGAAATCATTCAGAGAGCTCAACAACAGGCCGAGGAAAAATTGGCGTCAAAGGCTGTCTCAGGAGCCACCGAGCAGAAGCCCACGGCTCGTGTCAGTGGAACAGTGCAGACCACTACTCAGCCCGATCGCCCCAATCATTCTCGCGGTCGCCAGATGTATCCCCCAACCGGCCCGCAGGCTGGACCCGGTGGGCGGCTCCCAACCCAAGGAATGCACCCAGGTCGTCCGGGCACCGGTATGCTCAGTCACCGACTGGCTGATAATCTGCAACAGCGGAAGGGAGCGGCAATGGCGCCTGTCCCCGCGCCTTTGCCGATCCAGGAGGTTCGCATTCCTCCTAGTGGCCCTGCGGCGGATCATCCCGGCGTATCGAGCCCAAATAAGACGCAGACGCCTACCTCTGCTGTTTCAAGCAAGTTCAACGTAAGAGCCCTGGAATTCAAGCCAAACCCGGCTGCCAGTACCTTTACCCCTGGCGCCTCGTCCAGCCCATCGCCATTTGTTAGGGGCCGATCTGTCTCCCGCGCTACAAGCCCTTCTGTCTTCTTTGGCGCGAAGAAGCCACGGCCGATCTCTGACCGACCGTCAATCAATGACCAGTTCAACCCTATTAAGCGCATGAAGAAGGAGAGCGCGGAGCAATCCGATAAGGACTATACTTTCAACGGAGGCATTCCTCCGGCTTACAAGACCCTTCCTACCTGGGATGTAGCTCCGGCCAACGAGGACAAGACTTATATACAGATGTTCAAGCAGCCCGGTGCTCTGCCATCCACTTCTCCTCAGAGCCGCTCTGCTTCCAATCCTCAAGTTCCTCACCAGCCCCAGCTGCCTTTCCAATTTCAACAATCGACCCCGGGAATGCCTCCTGCCTCTGGCCCTCCCCACGGTCCTCACAACCTGCACCCTCAACAGCATCATGGTTCTGGTCCCGGCCATTTTGAGGATCATCACCGTATGCAGATGTCGGCATCGACATCGCAGATCTTCCCGTCACCGAGATTGCAGCACGGGTACCCATCTCCTATGGCTCCGCATGCCCAGCTTGCGTTTGGACAGCCTGTGCCACAGTTCTATGTGAACCAAGGAGGTCCGCAGCCAGCTCATCTCAGGCATTTTCCGGGAGCACCTCAGTTTGTCAACCCTCAGACAGGCATGGGTGCCCCGATGATGGTGCAGCAGCCCTCGAGCGGGCCATACATGGGCGGTCCTCAGGGCATGACGCCCTATGCTCCTCAGATGCAGATGTATTCTCCAAACCCAGGCCATGCATACCCTCAGCACGCCCCTCCTCCGCAACCCCACAGTGGCTACCCAAGCCCTAGCCGCGGTGCCCCCATGATGATGCATCAGAATTCCCAGCCGGGGCAGCCCCCTCAGCCGGTCATGTTCATGTCACCAGGGCAACATGGTCAGCCCGTGTACGCTACTCAACAGCCAGGTCATAGTATGTTTTTGCAGTTGTGGACCTCCGCTAGATTGTCTAACTTTCAATAGTGCCTCCCGTTCGAGGTAATTATCCTCAGCAGCAACCGCATTTCCAGTCCAGTCCTCATCAGACCCATCATTATCCACCTCATCAACATCGGACCCCGAGCAGCGGATTTAACCAGATGCCTCAGATGCCACCTCAAATGTCTTCTCAGCCCCCTTCAGCTGTATCCTCCAACCCCCAACCTGAGGCTGCAGATGAAGTGAAATGAACTCTGTCAATAACTTCGTCGTTGACGCGCGAGACATACAATCTTGCTGAAGTGGCAGCATCAACAGGTCGCCGCCATCTGGGCCTTTGTCAAGCCTCCTAACCTCGCTTGCAGTTGATGTGAGGTTTCCTGTTTGGTGGTGGAAATTTTGCCCTCCCTCATCCAGGTTTTTTCTGCCGAACCACTTCTGTACATCTGGTTCATCGTCTAAAGCTGCCAGTCACGGAGTGCGTAAGATCCTTCGGGTGGGCCGGTTCTGAAACCCTTATTGGTAAGTAGTATGTACCCTGCGGAAGCCTATGCTCGACTCGCTGATGCTGACGATCACGCAGTCAGCGTCTTGATGTTCTCTCCAGGGCGTTTTGCTCAGTTCCAGTCTCGCATCCGGACAGGAAATGTCTATATGTTCGGAAGTGGTGATTATATGAGGAAGGCGGAAGTGTCTTCAACGTTAGAGTTCGAGTTCCATAGGCTTTAGAGAGAGGTACTGTTGATGAAGCCATATCCTATGGCGCTTGCCTGTGGAACAGAAAGCTTCTGTACTGATTTAAAGGCCTATGCGGAAGGATACAAGATGAAAGTCGTCAATTCTACTTGTGACCTCGCGGTAAATACCTATCACTGGAAATGTTATAAGCCAATCATGTTCTGGAGATTCTTTTTATGCCTTCTTAAGTTGTCGATTTTGCCTGCTTTTCTTCTTCTTCTTCTTCTTCTTCTTCGACGTTCTCATCTAAGCTGCTGTGGTACACGGAGAGGGACTGTGGAGGAGCGCCGATGGAAGGGTGCGTTGAGAACGTATCAGCCACTCTTCAGGCACCGAGGAAGAAATTGGACTACGGAATGCTCCATCTTGAAACCTCAATTTCACTATATAGAGGTGGAGGAGGATCCGAGAGGGGACGCAACGACTAGCTATCAAAAATAGTAAGGGATGACATGACTACCGTGAAAATTAAGACGAAGAGTTGAATTTTGTTAATGTCGAAGTATGACAGATCGGTAAAACAAGAATCAGGCAGCAGTTTGAGAAAACCTATCGTCCGAAGTTAGCATAGAGTTTTGTCTTGCTTGTATGAGGTGTTTGATGTGAATAAGAAACACCACTCGTATCTCCTCAGGTCTTTTCAGTTTACATTGCGGTCTTCATTCAACCAAGAGTGACGACGGTGCAGCCGCGGTACCATGGGCTCCAGAGAGAGCAGCGGCCTAGCAAAAGCGAATTCCACGAATCCGCACCGAAAACAGCTCACACCATGTCGCGTCCTCATTTCGATCCAACTTCTTCTCCGTGCCCCTCGCCCATTCAAACAGTGACTGGGAGTCGCAGGGGTAGAGATACCCCGCCAAGGATATGTTTGCCACAGCCATTGGTTCCTGAAGTTCCTCATGGAGACGAAGCGGACCAGGAACCCCAGTATGTGGCGCCATATTGCTGATTTCATGTACACATGTCTCTCCAAGGTAAACAACGCCGTGAGCCTCGCGGCCAGGACCTTGTGCCTTTTACAAAATCACGTGCCTGTTTGGCTGAACGAGCCGAAGGGTGGAAAATGAGGTTGGGGCATGTCCATGAGGACCTGGACAGATTCTCGCCTGTTCTCGATGCATCTTGGAAGGGGGATTTCGCAGTTCCCAGGCCGAGCATTTTATTCTCGTATGAGTCGGGGGTACCTTCGGCGGGGGATGCAGCGCGTACTCTGGGATAACGCGGTCTGACCTTTTACCAGTGTCACATCATTGGAGATGCGTAGCGGTAACGGGGTTGGGAAGCAAAGTGTTAGAGAGCGGAAGGGCACATGGAAAGACGTACCAGTTAGTAGAGAAGGAAAGCCAAATTGATTCTGATGGATTGTCGCGATAGAAGCTTATAAACTGGCTGTATGGGGTTGTAAATAAATCATCAGTATGGCGATCAGATCGAAAAAGCCTCATCTAAAGTCACGAGAGCTGAACAGCTCGCTGATTCTCATTAGAACTGTAAAAGTTGAAGCAAGTGTCGTGATGAGAGAAGGAAGAAGCGCATGGAGACGGAGAGATGGTGACGGAGGAGTGTTTTGTAGTCATGCACGGAGGAACGATCGCCCTAAGCCGTATTGGGGCGGGGTATACAGAGGGCAATTCTGGCCAAATTGATCAGTCTCTCCCCTCATTTTCACGAAGTTCCAAGACTCCCGAGGACGGGGTGTCCTTTTCAAACTGATTACCACACTCGAGTCGCATTAACAGGAGCTGTCAAGGTAACTGAGCAATTACCATTGATTCGAAACGTCTGACATCCCGGTGCTGAAGCTCCTGCGTGCATCCGAATAACTGATCCTCCTACATAACAAGCATATTGGCTCCGTCCCCGCCATGGATTTCCTCAAGTCAGCCGTCGCATCTGCGATCGCAAAAGGCAGCTCATTCCCTTATTCGCTCGGCGACAGAGTCGACGTCTCAGACTCAATCTGGACCCTCCATAATGCTACCAAACGGGTATGATACTCCCCGAGATGTTGAAATTACAGGACGCTTACAATGCGTGGTTTGTATAGGAAGACGGCTCCCCGTGCAGCGTGTTCACCTTCGATATTTCTTCAAACAATTCTCGCACTCCTTTGGCCAAAAATGCCGTGCGAAAATCGCGGACCTTGAGACATCCCGGGGTAATAAAAGTGCTGGACACTATCGAGGTACCTGGAATCTAATCCTTGGGCGCACTCACACCGGACATGATGCGAGACAATTCTTCTCTACTACGTGCGCATATACTTACAGAATATAGACAGATACCAACATCTACATCGTGACCGAGCGGGTTGTTCCTCTGTCCTGGCATGTCAAGCGCCGAAGTCTGAGCAGGGAAACCTCAATATGGGGGTTGTATACGGTGGCTGTAAGTGCCAGAATCAGAAATCTGTGTCTCAAGATACTTGCTGAATTTGCTTTTGCCTCGCTCCTGTAGTCTACTCTCAAATTCATCAATGAAGATGCTTCTTCCGTTCATGGGATTGTCAGGGCATCCTCAATATTCGCTAGTGAGAGTGGTGAATGGAAGCTTGGAGGATTTGATGTCTTGAGTTCCATGAACGACGAGAATGCGGTAATATATGTCAGTCGATCACTACCGGCCAAGTCTGAGGGATCTTTGAACTCGCTGACGAAAATACAGACATACGGTAGCCTTGTACCAGACGCGGCTCGGTACACTCCGCCAGAAGTCGTCAAGGGTGGCTGGGATATAATCAAGAGACATCCCTTGGCAGCAGTGGATGCTTATGGGCTTGGCATCCTGATATACGAGGTCTTCAATGGCAGTTTTGCGGGAGGTGACCAAGTCGGCAAAACGACGAATGTACCACCCAGCATGCATCAAAGCTACAGGCGTCTCTGCACAGCCAATCCTAAAATGCGGTTGAGCGCGGCACATTTTGTTGAGCAAGGGAAGAAGACGGGTGGCTTCTTTCAGACACCGTTGATCCGGTTGACGGACGACATAGAGAGCCTGGGCCTTAAGAATGATGCCGAGCGGGAGGAATTTATCAAGTAAGTTCAAAGCATGTCGCGTATTCTGCTGCGGTAAGACGTTGTGAGCTGACTCTACCAGTGAGCTTGATGAGCTTTCAGACGATTTCCCTGAGGAATTTTTCAAGATGAAGGTCCTGCCGGAATTGCTCAAATCAGTCGAATTTGGGGGCGGTGGTCCGAAAGTCTTGAGTGCTATCTTGAAGATCGGGACGAAACTGTCACCAGATGAATACAGCTCCAAGTTAACGCCTGTCATTGTTCGCTTATTCGGCAACCCTGATAGAGCTCTTCGGGTCTGTCTACTCGACAACCTACCATTAATGATTGACAACCTACCACAGAAGATTGTAAACGACAAAATCTTCCCACAGATGGTAAGCTTGAGCGGAGACTCCAATATCTCGGACGGAGACTGACATACCCGTGACCTTCTAGACGTCAGGATTCACAGACGTCGCGCCTGTTGTTCGAGAACAGACGGTCAAAGCTGTATTGTCGGTCGTCAGTAAACTCAGTGACCGAACTATCAATGGAGACCTGTTGAAGTTCCTCGCGCGAACCGCAAACGATGAGCAGCCAGGTATTCGGACCAACACGACCATCTGCTTGGGTAAAATCGCGAAACACCTCGGACAAGGTGTAAGTGCAAAGTGGCCACTTATCCTGTCAGGTTGAAAAGTACTAAAATTTGTCCGCAGTCACGTCCAAAGGTCCTCATTGCCGCGTTCACCCGATCACTGCGAGATCCTTTCGTCCATGCCCGCAATGCCGGTTTGCTCGCGCTGGCTGCAACAATTGAGTTTTTCAACGAGGAGGATTGCGCAGGCAAGGTCCTTCCCGCTATTTGCCCATCTTTGCTGGATAAAGAGAAGTAAGTCCTCAGTCTTCAGTCCCTTTTCTTTTTCGGCCCTGCACTAACGGAATATTCTAGGCTGGTGAGAGACCAAGCGAACAAAACTCTAGACTTGTATCTACAACGCATTCGCAATTGGAGCAGCTCAATGGCCGATACGGCACTGCCAGCCACCGCTAGCGCAGAAACACCCAAGGATGCTGCGCGTATTGGAACATCAAATGATAAGTCCTGGGCCGGGTGGGCAATCTCCTCGTTTACCAACAAACTTACGACAGCCAACGGTGAGATACAGCCAACTACGGGTACTAGTAAACCGGCCGAGACGGAGGCAGCTCGCTCAGCATCCGTACCTCGTCCCACAAGATCATCACCCTCCACGCCGCTGGATCTACCTAAGAAGGTATTACGTGCCGAGGCTCAACCTCTAGGACGATCTCTATCGGACCAGCCGGTTTCGAGCACCATAACAATGAATGAAACGGACGATGTCTACGAAGCTTGGGGGGCTATTGATGACGATGATGAGGAGGAGAATGGATTGAAAGACGACGATCCGTTCAGTGCCCCAATTGTCACCAGCTCCCCGGCGCCAAAGTCCGCCACTGTTCCTTTCGATGATGGAGGTGAGCCCGACTTTGCCGGGTGGTTGGCCGCACAATCTAAGGCCAAAGCGAAGAAACCCTTGCCCAAAGGTTTAAGCAAGCCCGCCGCAACGACAACTAGAACTCGAACCCCCAGTCATACTAGCCTTTCCAAACCAAAGACAGTGGTAGCCCCCACCAAAAGAATTGATACGAAGCCCAAGGATGAGGATGAAGATGATGGTTGGGGTGACGCCTGGGATTAATGCAATGAATATGACTGCTTGATCTCTCATCGAGTCTCGTTTTGATTTTCAGCGTTGCAAGGCATGGAGTTTTGGATCGTTGGATAGCTTTGAGATACCAAGCACATATTGTAACATGACGATAGACTACCAATCCCGCTGAGTTTCTATTATTGTCCGTCTAACTCCATAGAGTCCCTGACTTGTTGATATGAATCAGATGATGCTTATCGATTGAACGTGCAAATCCCGTGATCAGCACTGACTAACGCTCTCTCTCTCTGCTTCTCCGCCGCTTCTTCTGGCAGTACTTGGTGCAAGCTTCGGCTTCATCGTCAGAGTCCTGCTTACGGGGCTTCTATTACGGAAATTTTTTGTACATTTGTGAGTTAGGAGGCGATATCACCTTATTAGTAGTACGGTATGGCCTATGCACAAGGAGCTGACTGTTTTCTTTGACAGACCCTCGTTAATTCTGCTGCCTTCGCAGTACATCGCCCGATCTCAAGCCGTGCGGGCATCACTGTTTGGGGGGATATCTGGTTTTTCCTGATCATCAGTCAAATGCGCGATGCTTGATCATTAATCAGCCCACTTTCTATTGTTTCCAGTAAAGTCACTTCCGACGTTGCGGTTGGACAATTATTCGACAATCTTGTGATGGATTCCGACGAGGCTCCTCCGCCATACTCCGCCGTCGATCCCTTGCTCGCACCGACGGTCAATAATAGAGATAACAATGCGTCGGCAGAAACGGCTCGTACCTTTCTCCGCCTTCGCGGAGGTGAAGCGTCGTTGAGCGATATCGCGTCCAGAGATGGCTCGGCAGCTTCCGTTGATGGTTCCTCAGCGGCGTCTTTCGCCCTCCCAGCCAACTTCGCATCCGCTACGGCCTACTTCATAGAGCGACCTCCAACTCATTTTGACGAGGAACGGCCTGCTCTCTCGCACCTTCTCACCATCTACCCGCGGAGCCAGTCTAAAGACTTCCCCCGTCGTCCTCGGTGTTGGAGCCCTCGGACGGCGGAGATCACCCAGCAGGACTGGGACATGTTTCTGAAATATCTGTTTCCTCCGCACCTGGGCCTTGCGGCATCGTCCGCTCACTTACCTCGGCAGCTGAGAGCCGAGATACAGAGAGATCGAAAAGATCGCCCGCAAGAGACAGATGAGCAACGCCAACTGCGAATCGCAGCTGTGATTGAGGAATGGAACGAATGCTTTTTTGGACCTCGTGCAACTCGCATCGAATTCATTTATGTGACGGAATCTGAGAACGCGCCTGTCTCTCCATTGTGTCCTCGTTGTTACCCGGCCGCGACTAAGGCATCGCGGGCGAACCGGTCAACGCAGGCACAAGAGGCTGGTGAAAATTCCGCATCCGTCCCCGCGGGCATGCTGCCAACGGTCGCAGGGCAACCGACCGCACCGCCAGCAAGCGTAGCATACGCAACTGGGGTGTACCCGTACCCAAATCCGCAGATGCCTCCTGCCCCCTACCCACCGTATGGTCCTCCTGCCTTTTTCCCCCCTGGTATAGTTCCTAACACCCCTCCTCCTCCTCCTCTCGCATACCCTTACCCTCCTCAACCGCCTTCACAATATCAGCAGCCTTCCTCATGGGGCTGGAACAATCGTCCGTACGGTCCGCAGTATCAGTACTCAAGCACCTCCAAAGCTGGTCCTTTTGGCTGGTTATCATCGCTGGCGTCGCATGCGCAGAAGTACAGTGAGCGCATTACGGAGCAAGCGCAACATTATGGAAGGCAGGTTGAAGAGCAAGCCATGGCTCATGGACGCTGGATAGAGGAGCAGGCCGGACTTCGCAGTCGAAAGCTCGAGGATGTTTTTAGCGGTCTGTCCAGCCCTCCTCGTGTGGAGTATGCTGCCAACAACCCACAAGCTCAAGGCTATTGCACCAATGGCTATGGCTACCAGCCAGTCAATGTGGTGTCAACTCAACCCGTGACCACACCGGTCACCCAGCCTGCTCGTAGAACATCAGTCGGCTCTGTTTCATCCGAGTCATCTTTCTCATCGATCGATTCGATATCGACGACGTCTGACCTCAGTTCGTCCGATTTGGCGACTGTTCGAGCACAGCTTCAATCTCTTAACAACCATCACGACCGCGAGCTGTACGAAGCGGCAGTTGGTCTTCGGCGTCAGCTCGATGTTTTGCGCGAATCCCGCCGCCAATCTCGCATTTCTGGAAGAGGCCGTTGGAGAAATGGATGGGGGCACGATGGGCAGCAAGGGCTCGGCCGTGGCGGCTGGGGCCGGTGGGAGTCACCACAGGAGCAGCAGCGGAGCTCTGCTGAGAGACGTGCCCTGAAGGAGGAGGTGAGAGCCACCAAGAAAGCATTCAAGGATGTGTTCCGTCGTGCAAGGGATGAACAACGGGAACGACGGAGGATCAAGCGTAACCGCTGGCGTCAGGAACGACGGTCCCGCCAAACATCAAGGGAGAACGAGCATCCTCCCGAAACTCCTCTGGAGCAGCGGCTGCAGAATTTGGAACTGAGCAATAGCCAGGAGAGGGGGACAATGGTTCGTATAGGCGCACCGTGTGCGTCCCCACGGCAATCTTTGAGTTCTGAGGCCAGTGGGATTAGCTCAATAAACACACCAAGCACTGGGTCCGATGGCGGCAGTCGCGCAAATTCCAGTGTTCGCAGAGGAGAAGCACCGACAAGGGTGAAGACAGAGGAAAGCAAAGACGGGCAGAAACAAGGCGAGACGCTAAAAGGAAATAGTAGTTCTCCGTCGAAGAAAGACAAAGGTTCTGGCTCGAACGATGCATCGTGATGGCCGCCTGTCTTTGAACAGGAGTCACCGCCATCGAGTGCATGGAGAACACCAGCACTATACAAGAGGGTAGTTGGTCAGTACAGGATCCTCATATGCCTGGATCTTATTATGATGTTATGACTTGGCATTTAGTAGATATTCATGGGCGCATTTTGGGCTAACACGTTGATACTTGGATCTCATTTCAAATAACCTGGTTCAATGGACATGCCACTGCTTATTCCGTAGGTCGAGCACGTTTACCCAGGATTTCATGTAATCTTTCAGAGAGACTAGCTCTTAGAGGTATATGTGATTGACCACGAAGACTCGGTTCTACGAGCCGACACTTTGTTGCGAAGGGTTGGCTTCATTCCTCTCCACCAGATCGCCGACACCCAAACTCCGACCGACCTTGACGCGAACGGTCTTTTCCTCCTTCTTGCCCAAACTTCCAACTTCGTCGCCCTCATCGGTGTCCTTTTCGTCACTCTTGGCGCGCTCTCTGTCCTTGCGTTCGATCTCCTTCCAGTCCAGCCATTGACCGGTAAGGTCCATGCGCATGGCGTACGCATCCTCCCCATCCGCGTAGTACTTGCTCTCGACGGACTCGACCTTGAAGCCGAGGGTGTCACGGTACAAACGCAGGGCGGCGGTGTTGGAGACACGCACATGCAGCGAAACGTAACTGGCGCGATGGGACTCGGCCATGGCGCGTTCTTTTTGTTTTCCGATCAATCTCCGTCAGTCAGGAACAGGAAAATTTGTCAAGGGAAAAAAAACTTGACAGGAAAAAGCAACGGGAGAGAAGCATACGGCTCATCCTCATCAGTCTCTCGGCAATACCCAACCTGCGATGCGTCCGCATCACACTCAAACTCGTGATATGCCCGTGCTGCACCCCGTCCGTCGGCTCCTCCTCCATCTTCGCAAGCACGTACCCGACTACCTTGGGATACTGCCCGGAGAGGTCCCCGGTGCCGGTGCCTGCCGTGCCTGGGGCACCGCCCTTGTGTTTCGAGTAGCCATTGCGGGGCCGCACGACGGCCACGAAGCTCAGCTGCGGCCAGGTCAGGGCATGGTAGAGGTAGTATTTCAGAAAGTAGTTTTCGGGGAGGTTGGTGATGTTGCAGGTTTGGATGGAGGGGAGGAGGTCGATGTACGAGGGGTAGGAGGAGAGGGGGACGATGTCGACCATTTTTTTATTTCCGGCTTGATTTGTTGCGAGGTTGGAGGTGTGGTGGTGTATGGCAAGCTCCTGGCACTCTGGCCGATTTTTCAGGAGGTCTGGCAGATATATAGAGGCCCAATTGAGACTGCCTGGCCTTTCGACGGAATGGAAAATGGGCTTGAATGGGTGCGGAGCTCGAACAATGGAGAGCGTTGATGATGACTGAGAACCGGAAATCATGTGGTTAGAGCGCGCTAAACCCTATTCAATCAGCCAATCGATATGCGTCAACATATCCATTTGGACAATGGATGGCACCCTCTATTGTTGATGCAAATGTATGTAGTGTTCACCATGTTTCCATGTCATAGCGGTTAGAGCAACCTTCTTGGAAAATCATGATGCAGAATAATCCCGGTTTCTATGCCTAAATATAACCCTCCGTAGAGGCCGAATGCTATATGAACAAACATATGTACAATGTCACCAAGCGGTATCAATGCAGTCATATCATCATGAAAGAAAATGCCTCAATATAATGGCAACCCACAACTCCGGATGCAGTCAAGTAAATGAAAAAGCCGCGGTCTATAGGGTGAAGATGAATACAAAGGCCAAATCTCAAGCTAGAAGATCGAGGTGAACAATTGAACACCTGCAACAACGAACAGCGCGCTCAGCAAGCTTCCTGCCGGCATCAGACTAGGAGCAGCAGAAGTGGATCCACAGCAGTTGCCGTTATAGGTAACGTTGTTCATCTGCGCTGCTACTTCAAAAACAGAGCCATTGAAATTGCCGTAATTGTAGTAGTCGACAAGGAGGAAGTTGGGGGGACGATTCCACATGGCTAGAACAGGTTAGAGCCGGACATCATCTCCTTGTAGCGACTTGACAAGCATGAGGAGAACTTACTAGAGCAGTTCTCAGCCATTCGTCCGAGACTACCAGGCCCAGATACGGCATTCGTCTGGTTCAATTGCGCGGTGTTGGGGATGAGCAGATCGATGTTGGCAATGTTGATCTCGACGTTCAAATTGTGGTTGGCCATGTACAGGCGCTTATGAGCATCCTCATCTGAGAGACCAGGGGGACGTTGAATGGTGCAAGGGAAAGCTGGGTCGGTTGGCGAGAACGGCGTCTCCCACATTTGGGAAAATTCGTCCATCAGCCACGGAAGAGCAGTTTGGTTGGCTTGGTAGTCCATAAACACGACAGCTCTTTTGCCAGACAGGATCATGGCCGACAAGGTTGGCCAGTCGTCCAGGGCCATGGGAATCTTCGGAGGGGTATAGACCAGATCGGACAGGCCCGAGTCCTCGATCGGCTTGGAGAAATTTCCGGGTGCGACATAGTCGTAATTCCCAATAAGAATGGTGACCACGTCGTAGGGGTGCTGTTTCATCCATTGGGTGACCGTGGTGAAGTAGTCGGTCAGGGTGCCCACGTCGAGTAGATCACAGCTCGTATGACAGAGGTACATGGTGTTGTTCTCATAGTGAGTCTGAAATTGCACTGCACAGGTCCCGCATATCAGGTTAGCGGTCGGTCTCGAACAAGGACATGTTCTTCAAGAGCACGTACGCATCCGGATACCGTCGTTCAACTGACTGACCACCTCCAACGCTTGGTTCGCAGCAGCATTGCCCGGTTTGACAAAGGGACTGTTGTGAGCAGCCACCATGGTGATGTTTGAGTACTTGCGAGCACAAAATTCGGGATAGCCATTGCAAGGTTGAGTGTTGACAACGGGAGATGCCGAAGCCGACGCCGACGCAGTCATGGTGGCATTCGCCGTGCTATTGCCGACCAGTCTCGTCATTGTATCTATGGAAGTGGTATGAATCGTCGAATTACCGGAAGTGGTAGCGTTAGCCACAGCGGACTCGGACCCAGTCACCATCGAGGACCTGACTTTGCCATTGCTGTCGGTGGGAAGAGTGAGAGTGGAAGTATAGGAGATATAAGTGCCGGTAGGCAAAGTTGCATCGCTGATATGATCTGTGATTGTTCCTGTGATCGTGAAGAGAGCATCTGTCGTCGTTGTGGTGCTGCTGCTAGTAGTAGAGGTATCTTTTGCAGCCAGCGCCAGAGGAATGGCTGCTCCCGCCAACAGTGGCAGCCAACGGGTTAACAACTGCATTGTTGCTGCGAAGGACGATGTGATTCGGACAGGTCGGAAACTGAAATCAGATCATATAGGTCGGGTCGTTCTATATCAGCATTGAAGGCTATAAATTGTGTCCACGACCTAGTCTTTGTATGTGCCTACCGAGTGAATGAGCTGTTCCGAATCCGAAACCCAGAGTCCAGTCCGTTGGTCGACGGTTTGATGGTTCAACAGGAGGATTGCCATGGGGAGGAGAGAATAGGTAAGGTAGAGAGGGTGTGGTAAGGTAATTTTAGGTATCATACCTGTAACGACGTGACGTAGTGTACAGGAACCTTACCTACTAACTACTAATTTAATAAACTAAATGAGGCATCTGAAGTTTAAAATAGCACTAGCGCAGACCCACTTGCAAGCCAGCGGATGATCAGTGGCTGATCCCAGGCAGATCGTGGCATGTTTTATAGCTAATCAAAGGTAGCCCTGCATTAGGCAACTGGAAAACGAAATCCAGGTAGTGGAGAGCTTCGGGGCTCAATGACGTTGAATTGCACATCAGGGGCCAATGAAAAATTACCATGGAATAAAGGGTGCTCCGTACTCTGCTCAAGTTGCTCAACAGTCGAGACCGTCACACCTTGGGATTTCACTCCAGAGTTGACCCGACGTTAGAGGCCCAACACAGAGGCATAAGAGAATGTCCAGCTAGATCCGACCAGGAGTCAATCAGGATACTGTCTGACTTTACGATGCCCTTTTTGCCAACGCGATCAACAGATCTACAGTGATAGTGTTTTATTTACGCTGACGAAAGTGGAGTTTCTCAGCTCAGGAGAAGGGGATGAGAAGGAGATACTCCGTATGTTCAAACTGATTGACAGAAAGGCAGTATCTCACAATATTATTGGCTAAATTGATATTGACTGCCACCAGCCTCCCTCATGGCTTTTTTATCTACCCACTCTGAAACTGTACCCGCTGACCCTTCCAGTTCCATAGTGTTATCCCCTACGGAGTACACCCTTTCCACCGAGTTACTACCACGTATCTAGTTTCCCTGGCTTACCCTACCTGGTATCTATCTACGGATGATTCTTAGATTCTTAGACTGATGGCGAATTGTTGTCTGGGGCTGAGCAGTTTGCAAGTGGTCAACTCCGTACTTGCCTTGACACTCTTCATTCTTCATCTGTCCAAGTTTCCTTCCCTCGAGATCGTTGCTGAAAATCTAGTCTCTCCGTCTCGATTCCTATTCTCTCGATCTCCTTACGATCTACCTTCTATTCACCATCATCCTCGTTTTTCTTGTTAGTTTCCTTGACTTCTGAGAATCCGGATACTCCAGATTGACTACTTATCGCCTGTCTTTATCGATGTCTAACGTCATTCGTCCCGCGCGTCCCTGAACTAGCTCTCCCATCATTGGGCTTCCACAATCATATAGATACTTTTTATTAGTTCTCTAATCCGGGCTGATATTACTTTTGATATTTTTTCTTATTCTTATTCTCAATTCTTATTCTCAGGACACCTAGCAATCACGCGCTTGATCCGTCTTCCCCAAAGCTCTATACTTATTCCATGGCAAAGCTTCCAGCATTCCGGAGACGATCAGAACGGCCGGTTTATGGCCGGTCCCGGTCGAAGGTGCTTTGGCATCGGATCATACGCTCTTTACTCTATCTGTTAGCCTGGGTCTTCTTGCTTCTGGTCGTCATTGGCAATGTTTCCGACAAACCCGTCCTCCGAGAGATCTACTTCCTCAAAATCGATCTATCAAACATCATTCCTCTGTCCGTCCCAAATGCCGTTCTCATCAACAGTATTGCCAGAACTATCGGTCTCCATGACTTCTACCAGGTGGGATTATGGGGTTTCTGCGAAGGATATATGGACTCCGGGATCACCCACTGCTCCAAGCCAGAAACCCTATATTGGTTCAACCCGGTCCAGATCATCCTGAGTGAGCTGTTGGCTGGAGCTACCAGTAGGTCATCCCTCTCCATCTCGGACTGTTATTTATCGAATGTCCAAGGTTAACGTCAGTTTCTCCTCCTCTCCCCCCATAGTTGCACTCCCAAGCGATATCACCGATGCTCTCAAAATCGCTCGCCTCGCTTCTCACTGGATGTTTGGTCTCTTCATCGCAGCTACCGTCCTGACCTTCATTCTGATCTTCCTCGCTCCATTTGCCGTCTCCTCTCGTCCTCCTCAGACAATCTCGCCTGATCCCGGTGTCAACCAATTGCACCCTCCGCACCGACGGCGCACCTTCGTTTTCCTTCGGGCCTTTCCTTTTCTCATTCTTACTTTCCTCGCCGCTCTCTTCACCATTGTTGCCTCAGTCGTTGCCACGGTCATGTTCATCATCTTCAAGAACGTCTTCACATCGTCTGGATACGATCTCAACATAGGTGCCGAATTGGGATCCCGCATGATGGCTTTCATGTGGATTGCGTCGGCATTCAATCTCCTGGCTTTCATCGTAGAGCTTGGTTCATGCTGTGCTGCCTGTTGCGGCGGCCGCAAGGCCCGGAAACAGCTCAAGTCTACGTCTATTAAGCAAACAGAGCGAGGGGCGGCGAACGAGAAGGACAGCCCCAATAGTCCTTCGACGAGCGCAACAGTCTGAACGGGGGATTCTACTCTTGTCTCTTTTTCATCAGGATCAACCCTTGTCGCTTCCTCCTGTGTCTCTCGAATGGCCCTGACTGGGAACGGATTCCCTCTCCAATTCGGCCTTTGCGTCGATCAAACAGCACGAGAGTATAAAAGGAGAGCACCTTCATTGGTACATTCGTTCATGCACCAATTTCCCGATCGAACTTGGCAAACCCGCAAGTGAGATGCTCCAACAAGTGTCGATACTCGACTCGATTACCATGTACATATACACGAAACCTGTTACCTTACACAATCATTATCTCGAGCCGCTGTGGACGGCGTCCTGATCGGCTACGACGAGATGTGGACTATCTGTTGCAACGAGCGCGTCGGGTCCAGACAGGTCTCAGGAGCATAAAGACCCAGCGTCTCATCTTTAGAGGATATATAAATGGTGTTCTATTTTCACATTTCCGGAGCTGATACCAATTTTGGGTTTACTTTTTGCTTTGCAACATTCATGATTCTTATGACCTTATCACGATTGGCATGATTGCTTAGATTCCATGTCCAAAGGGAATCGTTTTCTTCGCCATAGATATCTATGTATTTTGAGCTGAGCGGATAGATGATGAGACTTTATTTTGAGATTAAATAAGCCTAGCAAAAGTGTGTTGATGTCTTCCGTTATTTCATCAAGTGCTGATTAGTCTTAGGCTATGCAATTGTAATCCTGATCCGTGCTATGCATGAGAACCCTCCAAGATTGGTAGAACAATGGTGTATCGCATGAACGCCTCGATAGAAGACCAAAATGCAGTGTCGCCGATAATGAAATGGGTATCGAAACGTAAAAATTGGTCAGCCTCGAGCCAACTCCTCCTCCATCTCGCGGAGTAGCTCGTCCTCGATATCAATTTGGTCGTCATAGTTAGTATCGCTTGCTGGGTGTATCTCGGGAGGAGGTACGCTAGGCCGCTGATTGCTACTTGAGCGTGACGCAGGAGACTGCTGAGAGGCTCGAGGCACAGATTCCGAACGTAGCGGAGGCCGAGATCCTGCTCGAGCTACCGCAGGCTGTGCGGAACCTGATTTCGCTCTTTCGAGCCAGTTGTATCTTTTCTTCTGCAATGATTGAAGAAGCTCCCCGGTTTCCTGGGATGGCTCCGATGGAGCAATCGAAGCTAGATTGGGTGTGATCCCGGGTGCTTCGTCAGTAAGATCAATAGTCACTCTTTCTGGCTGTGGCTCTGCCGGAGTGGGATGTTGCACTGATCCAGGTGTGGTGCCACTAGGCTGCGGGTCTTTCTGAGCCGGATTCTGATGAGGCAGATGAGGATAAGGAGTGCTGGGCCCTTGAAAGGCTGGCATGACGGGTGGTTGAGTAGGAACAGGGACATGGCTTGGCGAAGAGGCAGGACCTGGTACGGGATGCTGTGAAACAGGCACGGCAGGAAAGCTCGCAAGCTGCTGACCGGGTGCAACGGGCTGCGGATATGTAGGGGGCCTGTACCCGCGCGGAACGGGAGCCACGGCAGGCATTCTCTTCTGAACATGGATCTCATAGAGGAGGTTGTTGTGTAAAACACTGAGATCATGTAGTCTGCCTTTCCAGACCTCTATTTCTTGCTTGTACTGCTCCGCTCTTTTTTGGTGTTGAGTAGACACGCGTCGCAGCGTCGCGTTTTCCCCCTCGAGTATCTGTTCCCTTGACTTTCCTGTTGAGGCTTCTAGTGCTGTCCACTTAGACCAAGCATTTCTGTATTTGTCTCTCTCGTATTTGAGTTGGTGAACTTTGTATTTGAGGTGCGAAAGACGGGCGTTGATTTGGTCATCGGCGATCCGAATGCACTTGACGTGAATACCCGGAGCTGAGGGAAGATAGCCCAAAGGCCCACGATACACAGGATATGGAGATATGTATTCAGGTTCATAATCAACTCGCTGCAGAGTCTCACGGTCGGCGTTGGCAAGAACATCTTGGGGATCGAGCGAGAACTGTCGCTTGGTCAATTCACTTGTAGGAAGTGGTACGCACTCAGCCTGATGATCGAAGGTCACAGGGTCAGCAGCTTGCACCTGAACATTGCCACTGTCTTCACAAGAGTTCAAGCTCGAACGACGGGACGCATCATACGAAGAACCCGCGTCTGCAGAGTGAGGTGTCGGTTGGTTCTCAAAAGAATACTCAGTTTCAGATAGGTCTAGTGGAATGTGGAAAGCAGGATCTTCGAATAGAGGATCAAAAAAGTCAAAAGGAGGCGCGGGTAATTGAGACTCTGCGATACCACCTGGTGTATTGGGCACTGTTTCAAATTGATCTAACTGAATAGTGTCAGGTGAGGACAGAGACGGTGTTGCATTCAGAGAAGGTGCACTGGAGCTCTGTAGTGAACCCAGCATCCGTCGTTTTTCGGGCCGGTGCCACAATCGGAAATCATCAGCCAAGGCTTCGTCGGCGGTCCGTTTCAAAGGCGAAGGATTCGCGTCGAAATTGGGCATCACAAAGTCGGTACCAAAGAGAGGATCGTAGAGCAGATCGTCTGCATTTCGCGTAGTGTTCGAGCTCAAGGGCTCTGGAAGTCTGGTCTGCGATGCGGCATTTGTGGCAACGACAGTCGACTCGACTGGACTGGCGGCTTGACCACTAGGAAACGGTGGCCCAACTTCGATATTCGATGAGCTCTCCTGTCTCAACTGAGACGGGTCGTCGGGCGTGTCCTTGCGTGAGCCTCTCGCCTGATCACTGTAGTTCGATCCTGCGGGCTGACTGGCCATAGATATTCTCACATCTCCGTCGGATGAACCGTGCTCGTCAAGCAACGGGTGCGGTTGAGTGACATTCGTAGGTTGTAGCAGCTGCGACCCAGGGGGAGGTGTAAGCCCCAGATCATGATAAGATGGGGGATTTGGCAGATCCTCAGGAGCAAAAAGGCTTTGAGGGTCATATGGTTGCGAAAATAGAGGGCAGGTCGGGAGAGAGGTAGAAATACCTTCAACCACGCTTCCTTCCATCTCGACCTTAGAAAGCCCAAGACAACCGGAAGTCAAAAACCAGGGCAGCACAGAATACCAGCCACAATCGGGGCCTCGGGTATGATCTGCTGGAGCGGTAGCTCGAAAATTATCGGTTGGTTTCATGCGGCGGATATTGAAGTTGCGAGGCACTGACGTCGCCAAGGCGTAAGTGATGTGGCGAGCAAAGCAGAATGAACAGAAAAAGCGCAAAGAACACTCTACCACATAAGGACTGATAAAGGCTACAGTTGAACAGAAAGCATATGCATACGCTCACGCCGAGTAGCTGTACTCTGTGGTGTTCAGCCGCTTGTGCCACTCTTGTTGTGCCACAGCTAAACAGAGATGACTATGCCAGAGGGCACTGCTCGATCACGCAACAGCTGACTGATAAGGCAAGGACCGTGTAGCAAACTATGCAAGGTACCACGAGTAGGGAATGAGAGAAAACCTCGGAATGGAACGGTCAGGCGAGTTCGATGAAGTCGACTCAACACAACACGATCAGACACGGACGATTAAGCAAGGAAAGCCATGGTTATTTTCGGCATGCATAAACGGCAATCAGGTCAAGCAGAGTTCAGTATGCCCAGAAGCAAACTAATAGAGTTCGCAGTCCTTCGCATAGATGCAATAGGATGAAGGAACCTGTAGGATATATGACGATATGGAGCCAGAGAGATGTCATAAAAGTGAAGATGGAACAAAACAACTGCGTTTTTCGAATCTGATAATGGGCATTCCGCCTTGTTCACCGCCTATACAACCGCTCACGTGTGCTCACCATCAGCTGTTGCGCTAACCCCAATCAGGATTGCAATGGGTGCTTAAAGGCCGGCAGGAAGGATGAGAGAAGCAATTAACCTCCAATACTTCTCCCCCCACCCGCAACGAGTCAACGAAGACTCTCAATCATCCAACATCCTCGAGGATTTTCGAGTCTCACGCTGTTCTATCTCACTCATAATGAGTGTCATTCTCTGTACTGGTAAGTATGGCTTGCGAAGATTTCCCGTGCTATCTAATTCGATCTCACTCTTTGTCGGAGCTGCGTGACTGACGTAGTTGTTGTGGGATGTTGCAGCGGGCTATGATCATACCATTCGGTAGGCGAAGCGAATGCTTTCTGGTGCTGCCTGATTCTTTGGGGCATTGTGCGCTGATCTGCCCGGAATAGATTTTGGGAGGCCCTCTCAGGAATATGTTCGCGGACAATCCAGCACCCTGACTCTCAAGTCAATCGTCTCTGCATCACTCCCGACAAGCGCTACCTAGCGGCCGCGGGACACAACAATGTCAAACTCTACGATATCAAGTCAACCAATCCGAATCCTGTCATGACTTTTGACGGTCACACGAACAACATCACGGGGGTCGCATTCCATTGTGAGGGGAAGTGGATGGTCACCAGCTCTGAGGACGGGACGGTGAAAGTATGGGACACTCGTACGGGAAGCTTGCAGCGCAATTATGCACACAAATCTCCAGTCAATGACGTCGTGATCCACCCCAATCAGGGTGAGCTAATTAGTGGTGACCGGGCGGGTATCGTTAGGGTCTGGGATCTGGGGGAGAGCGTCTGCACCCACCAGCTCATTCCTGAGGAGGACGTTGCTGTACAGAGTGTTAGTGTCGCAAGCGATGGCTCTCTTCTCTGTGCAGGGAACAAAAAGGTAACGCGTTGAACTTGGTGTTTCATAGCGTCGTTGACTAATCAGCATTTGGTCCTAGGGCAATGTCTACATCTGGCGCATGATCCAGGACGCTGAATTGACTCGTATTGTTCCAATCTGCACCTTCCAAGCTCACAAAGACTATCTTACACGGGTTCTCCTTTCTCCTGACGTCAAGCATTTGGCAACTTGCTCCGCCGACCATACCGCTAAGGTCTGGAATCTCGATCCTGGTTTTCCCCCGGCTAAGATGGCGGCGATAACAGCCAAGGCCAGAGCCAACGGCAATGAGTCGCCTGCGCCTGAAGTCAAAGAGTCTGTAGCGAAGGAGCCCGTTGCGTCCCCGACATCCCCCAAAGTCCAGGACCTTCACATTGGCACTGACCTGGGAAGAAGTGGGGAGTTGAACCCGATTTCCTACATCAAAGCAAATGCTCCTGCGAATCCGGAGCCACAGCAGATTTTCCCGGTGCAGCCGGATGGACCTCCGATGGACATGACTACGGGAACCCCGTTTCTAGAGACCACATTAGCCAATCATCAACGCTGGGTGTGGGATTGCGCGTTCTCTGCAGATTCCGCCTACCTTGTTACCGTTTCGAGTGATCACTATGCGCGTCTGTGGGAGCTGGCTTCGGGTCAAATCATTCGTCAATACAGCGGCCATCACCGCGGGGCGGTATGTGTTGCATTGAACGATTATTCGGAGCCTCGTTGAGGTGGGGTAGAGTAGCCCAGTGAAATTCCGGGGTTCGCGAGTCATACTACATGTCCATGTTCGTGATCTCTTCTTCCTTTTGTCTCGATTGATTCTCTTGTTCCTTGGTTAGCATGGCGTCTGGTCTTGGGAGAAGGGAAGCTTTGACTATCGTTTGATACGGTGTTTCGGTTGTCACCCTTAGCTTATCCAGTCTAATGATTTTTCTTTCGACTTCTTTCACTATGTTGTCCTGTAGACATTGTCTATTCCTGAATTGGGCGGTTCTGAGATACTGGCGGTGAATTCGATGACTCGATGGGGTGAATGCATTCGCTGATGCAAATTTCCTCCTGACACCTCTTTCCCCCCAAGTCTGCTGGAATGTTAACTTCTATAGGTCTCGGCACCTGACGTGCTGATACAAATAGCGGCAATCTCTGGAACTAATCGATATCGTAATCAACATTGTTCTTGTACACCAAGTCGCTGAGAACCTATAACAGGACGAAGGCATGCTAAAACAACCGCAAAGTCGTAGAAGAAATAGAGATGAAATGAAGATCACATCAGAACGAAACATGGAGATATCAAAATCTTCAGAACAAGATGGGGGGGAGAGTATATTTTTTCTTTTTATAAGTTTCTGACTGAGACTAGCCCAGAGCAAACCATGTCACACTGACGACGACATCGAGGCCCCGCTCTTCAGCCCCGGGGTACTTGAATGTCCACATTCCATCACGGTTGACGTCCCAGAAGGCGCCCGAGGCGGAGTGCATACCACGCTTGCCGGCGTTGCTGACGGCGCCATCCGCTGCGGAGGACTTGTCGATCAAGCCTTGTTGAACGATGGTGCTGTTGACGGTGAAGCGGTATGGAGGTGATGTCGCGGGAGGCTCTGGGGCAGTCGCTGCAATAAGGGCCTTGAGGATAGTGTTCTACCGAATCAAAGGGTTATAGATCAGACATGCTCTTGGTAGTCAACGTGCCTGAAGGCATATCATTTGCCACAGGTTGATATACTCACAATGATTTGGGAGTTCCATTCGCCAACCTTGGCGTGCTCGTAACCCTCGGCGCTCTTCAGGGCCGAATCACAAGCCTTGAATCAATTTGTCAGTACAAGTATATCGCCCAAGTTGAGATCTTCGCTATTGTAGGGTATGCAAGTCGAGCAAAATGACTACTATTGACGGAGTGGACGAGGCAAACAACGCACATCTGTGGCAATCTTGGTGAGCTCCGGAATGGGTACGGGCTAAAGGCAGAGAAAGAGTCAGTGAGTATCCGCGACCGAAAGTGCGATATTTGGATGAAAGACAAAGTTCGATGCTGAGCGTCGCAGATGATGCTGGTGGGATAGATAGGGTCAGTCACGCACAGAAACAGGTCCCTTCTCAACAGCCATTGTATATGAGGCTTCGAGTAGAATGGGTTGACAAACGTGATACGTGAGCTGAAGTGCTCTAGTCAGCAGGTATATCACTTCTTGAGCCTATAAAACGCCGTGCAGGTCGAGGGAGTGCGGCGCAACGACGAATGCTGAAGGTGCGATTGCGGGGGATGAGACCGCTGTTCGGAGCTAGTCAAACAAACCAATTGACAGGATTCAGGTCCAGTTTAAGCTTACCAGGTGGGGTACAGATATGCAGGAAATGTAGATAACCAGATATGGATAGCACTGCAGGAAACGGAAGAAGGGAAAAGGTTAGGAGGTCACAGCCGATGTGCTTTCTGCGTTGGATGTTTGGGGACGACACACATCAGAGTCCGTGGCATCATGGATGTGGCTTTGCGGCTGATGATTGGACAACGCACTGGGCCAAGCTATTCCAGAACCAGCTTAGCCTTTACTTTATCTCACACTGTCACCGCCACAAGGACACGGCAGAACGATATTCCATGTTAGGGCCTCAGGCAGTCACAGCACAGCAAAGAAACGGAGCACGTGGGGTCTCTTGAGCGGTCAGATTGGGCAGAAACGCATAAGCGCTACACACTAGTCTTCTTTGAGCTAGCATTGACCGCTTGTCATACCGGGAGGGGTAGTTCTCCCGATTAGTGTCAGTCCAGCCCTTCTAGTTGACTTAGTTACATCAATCCAGCCAGCGTCCATATTTTACCTGCTTGCAACCATTATTATAGCTTCGCTTCGGCTGTGCGGCCTTCTTCTCTTACCAATTCTTTTTTCTTCTAGCTGAATTCACATTCCTCTGTGTTATCAAACATTGATCAATCGTTCCTCATCGAACCCTTCCTTGGTAGCCCTCTCTGAACTCTTATCAGCCTTTAATCTCCCCATTCTATTACCAATTTTCCACATTCACCCATAATGTCGAGTCAACCTCTCCTGCAGACTGCTCCAGGTATGTGTCACCGATAACAATGGGTCATCACTTTGGATCGCCATGTACTTACCCATCCACCCGTCGATACAGGCAAGCGAATTGCCCTGCCAACCCGGGTTGAACCCAAGGTCTTCTTCGCCAATGAACGTACCTTCCTCTCGTGGCTCAATTTCACAGTGATCCTGGGCGGACTGGCCGTTGGCCTGCTCAACTTTGGCGACCGCGTAGGTCGCATCTCCGCCGGATTGTTCACGATCATCGCAATGGCAGCCATGTTATACGCCCTCTTCACATTCCACTGGCGGGCGCAGAGTATCCGGCGACGGGGGCAGAGTGGGATTGACGACCGATACGGTCCAACTGTACTGGCCTTGTCGCTTTTGGCGGCTGTTGTGGTCAATTTTATCCTCCGTATGAAGGTGGACTGAAGATTGCCTCGCGGGCGTGTGCCGTTCATTTTTTTCCCTGCCTGTAAATCTCCTCATGACACATTCTGTTTGGGTCAATTGATAAGCCGACGGTCCTTCCGCGCTTGGTGCATTGTATAACACTGCAACAAGTACAGGTTCAAGCGAACTGATGATGACGACGACGTCTATGTGCCAAGAGCTGTGAGACAGCTCTTTTATTTTCTTGTCTAGGAGTTTGGTTTTTACTCCGCATGTACCTTATGATTCAACCTGGGGTTTCCATCTCGCCTTCTGTGTCTGCTTCAACCAAAGGACTCCGAATGAGGGTGCCCGGAATGATAGAAGCTTAAGTTGGCAGATCTCTTGAGATGAAAGCACGTTGTCTATTACATGAATCCTCTACCCGAAACCAGGGACGATTCTCGCAAGTCTGGGTCAGATATTCTTCATTAATGAATGTTTCGAAGTTCCAGCGGTCTGCCTCTTTCCCGGCGCGTTAACCGTCGCATTGCCTCTGTACTTGGTAGTCCAGTGGCAACTCCTCTGAGCATGCTTTGCCCAGGCTGCATATTTGATGGGATTCTCAGAATGTCGACACCCGCTACCTTGATTGTTCGGGCATCAGAAGAGTGATCATCCAGCTAGCCCGCGGGAATCGGAACTGTTGGCGATCATCTGAAGCAATTCTGTTCGGAGTTTGGAGGTCGGTGCCGTGTGAAGGAGTAGGCGCATAAATCTGATATAATGGAGCAACATTGGCTCTCATCGCTGAATCTCGATATTTCTTTTTGTTGAAACATGTCGGTTATGCGCTGCAGACATTCAGATGAGTCTTCCCGGCGTATTCGAGCATAGTAGACGTGAAGCTATAGCAGACGGTGGAGCGTAGGAAAGTGCGGTTGCAACGGCGCCGGCTTCATCGTCTATTCAATAATCATACAAGCTTGATTTTGATCCGCTTATATGGATCTGATGCGATAGAAATATAAGCACTAAGATAATCTCATCACTGAAAGCATTCCAGAGAGTTGGCTTGAATTAATGTTAGTGTTCATCTTCCTCTATCTGGGGGCACTTTAATACAGTAAAGATAGTCTAGTCTCAAAACCAAGGAGCTTCTACCAACCGAATACATAGGAAGGTAAAGGTAGGTAGCTTAGGTACCTTGTCTTGTGAAAGGTAGTAGGCATGGCGGCAATTTGATTCGTTGTGACTGCGGTGGCGATGCAGTCCGACCTAGGATTGATCCATGCCTGGTAGGTACCTTAGAAGTAGATAACTAGACACCTTTAGCAGCGATTATAATATAATGTCAAACAACTAGCCGTAGTGCCGGCAGAATCCCGAATAGGCAGTTTTACCATCATGTGATCAAAAAATCAACTATTCTATATTCGATATAGGCCATACGGGTAGCCTTAGGATAGGTGTAGATTATACGACTCCTTTATCTACGCGTTTTGATGCTTATATGCGTATATCATGGTGTAACGAAGATATCGGTGTAACGCATGGCTCTAGGGGTTGAGGAGTAGGGGAACCCCATGAAAAAGGCGTGCCTTCAGGTGTATCCATAGTATATATAACTGTAGTAGTAGTGGAATATGAATCGTATATCTCATCAAATTGCTACCTTAGGGAGGTCTATGTGTTTATGATTTGATACCTAAACCTAGCAGCTAGTGTGGCTCGGTATGCTGATTAAGCATTATTATAATGGAACTAAAACATTATAATGATTATAATAATATTATAATCATTAACTTAGTTAACTTAGTTAACGTAATCAACCACCGAGCGACGAATACCACCGAGCGACGAATTTTTGCCGCTTCTAATAATATTTTGAAGCTTTTCAACCACCAACATCATTAGACTTGACTATCTAGTAGCTGAATATATAGC